>NC_133364.1:34088119-34283119 GCF_049309525.1 Garra rufa | reverse complement strand
CTAACATGGAAAGTGCATATAAGTCAAATTGAGTCAAAGTGTAGAAGGATCATAAATTGCATGCGTGCAGTTGCTAGTTACAGTTGGGGAGCTAGTCGCAGTGCACTGTTATGCATGTATCAAGCTTTGATTCGTTCCTGCTGTGACTATGGATGCATTGTTTATGGGTCAGCAGCCAAATCTCTGCTGAAAAAATTTGATGTTATACAGTCTAGAGCATTAAGATTATGTTGTGGAGCAGTTAAAACATCCCCTGTAAATGCAATAAGGGTGGAAATGGGAGAAATGCCTCTGGAGCTTCGAAGGGTAAAATTGGCAATGACGTATTGGGTGAATCTTCAACAATCAGTAAATAATCATCTTACTCGTAAAGTATTGGAGGAGTGTTGGGAATATTCATACGATGGAGGATCTAGTTTTGGGTGGAAGAGCAGATTATGGGCTAAGGAGTATGGTATGGATAATAAGATCTTCTGTCCTAATATACCACTCGCCGATGCCCCGCCATGGAGAATTCCTGAACCACTTGTAGATTTGAGTTTACTAGACAAGCCCAAGGATGAGTATATTGGAAAGGAGGTTAATGCTTTTTTAAACAATACATTTTATTCAATTTTACAAATATTCACAGATGGATCTAAAGAACCTGTTAGTCAAAAGGTTGGTATTGGTGTATACATTCCTAGATTTAAAATACGAATAAGCCTGAAATTGCCTGATGATTTGTCTGTATACACGGCTGAATTAACAGCTATAATAATAGGATTGCAGTTGGTTGAAGAAGTTAGGCCAAGTAAAGTAGTAATATGTTCAGACTCTTCTTCTGCTCTAATTAGTTTAATGCATGCTAGACCAGACAGAGAAGATTTATTAATGGAAATATATCTATCGTTATACAGATTAAAAGAGGCTGGAATAATTGTTTTCTGTTGGGTGCCAGCACATGTTGGGGTATCTGGTAATGAAGTCGCTGATAAACTAGCAAAAAAAGCACTAGATAAAAGGGAGGTGGATGTTCAAGTACCTATGGGAAAAAAAGAGGCAAAGTCGGTCTTAAAGAAAAAGTTAATAAATAAATGGCAAATTAGATGGGATAATAGCAGCACAGGGAGATGGTGTTATAGTATTACACAGACCGTAGGGAGAATAAATTGTCAGGGAAGAAATAGGAAGGAAGAAGTGTGGCTGTCTAGGTTAAGATTGGGACATACAGGGCTGAATTCAACTTTGGCAATTATGGGTTTGTGTGAAAATGGTTTGTGCGATGTGTGCGGTGTATCAGAAAATGTATTTCATGTGATTTTTAGGTGTGGTAAATATAGTGTGTATCGTGATTTATTATTCAGTCATTTAGGGGAGGAGGGAATGAGGCATGAATATATTTTAGGAAAAGGTTTAATGGATAGACAAATATACACAGCCCTAATATATGACTCAGGTTTAGGGTCTAGGATATAATTCGGATGGGAATACTCTACCTAATCTGGAGCATGTAGAGCTAATTGTAAGTGGTAGAGGAGCTGAACACGCAGCGCTATCATGAGCATGTGCTCTAGGTGCTCCATAGATTAAAGGGAGTATGAAACATAAAGGTTGGAATTGTTGTTGTTGTTTTTTTTGTCCCTCAAAATTCAGACTCATCACCTATGTAAGTTTAATTTAACATCCAGTACAGTAGGGGGCGACAATGCTCCTAAGGAGTTGGTCGCCATTAAACAAGAAGAAGAAGAAGAACAGAAGGGTGAGAAGTTTCTCCGAAGAGCTGCAACGCTTACCGTCTCTCTCTCTCTCTCTCTCTCTCTCTCTCTCTCTCTCTCTCTCTCTCTCTCTCTCTCTCTCTCTCTCTCTCTCTCTCAATTCAATTCAATTCAAATTGCTTTATTGGCATGACATACTTGCCAAAGCATTGTATACAGCAGAATAAATTCAAAACAACAATACATATAATATACATCCGTTAAAAAAAAATAAAAAAAAAATAAATAAATAAATAAAAATACATCCATATATATATTTATATAAACATTAATTGTTCTACTAATGCAGATGTGTTCACTCTTTACTTCTTATTTTATGACATTTGTAAATATGTTGTGCTACCAAAGAGGAAGTAGGTCCTTCACCAAGTAGTATTTTTAGTTTGTTGTTTTCATGCAGTGACTGGAACTCAGGAATAATCTGCTGTATTTGACTGTACAGTGAGTCTCTTAGGGATGTGTATTTCTCTCTCTCTCTCTCTCTCTCTCTCTCTCTCTCTCTCTTGGTGTGTGTGCGCATGCGTTGAGTGAGGAGCGTGGTTGGAGAGTGTGTGTGTGGCGGCGGTGCAAGGTACGAGTGTTTGATAACTCTTTTCTACCTTTTTCTCTATCCCCTTTGCGTTAAATAGTTGCCGTGCGCTTTTTTTGTGTGAGTATTAGTGGTAGAAGTGTGTATATTTACGGGAGTTTCTTACTCCCGGTCGGTGTACCGTGAGCATGGCGGCTCCAGGTGCACTGAACCTGGAGTTTTTGACAAGACGTCACGGTGTGAAAATTGATTCCACTGCCAGTGTGGAGGAGTGTAGTTTGGCGGTGGGTGCAGTGGTTGGTCATGAGAATGTTTTATCAGCGTCGCGAATGAACAATGCGATTGTTTTGTTTGTAAAGACAGTTGAACTGGCGAATCTGTTGGTGGAAAGCGGCGTTGAGATTAGTGGAATTTTTATTTCAGTGCTACCGCTCTCTACGCCTTCAAAGAGAGTTACATTGTCAAATGTGCCGCCGTTTATTAAGAACGAGGTCTTAGTTGGTATGCTCTCGAGGTATGGCAAATTGGCCTCTGCGATAAAAATGATTCCAATTGGAAGTAAGTCATCCTTGTTGAAACATGTGGTTTCTTTCAGGCGTTACGTCTATATGGTACTAAAAGACAATGTTGAAGAACTTGATTTGACTCTAAATTTTCGTCACGAAGAGTTCAACTATGTGATTTATGCCACAACAAACACGATGAAATGTTTCGGTTGTGGTGAAAATGGACATCTCGTCCGTGCGTGTCCAAAAAGAGCAGAAAACATAGATAAAACTGCAGAGGTTGTTGTTTCAGAAAATGCAGCAGAAGTGCAGAATGTTACAAAGGTAAATGTTGAGGAGATGCCAGGCCCAAGTAGAACTGTGGTTGCTTTGAAATCAGTGGATAAAAGTTCTGAGATTCTTGAAGGAAAAACAGTTGAGAAAGATGAAATAGCTGCAGCAGGGGTTGAGAATGATAGCTTCTTGAAAAAGGGGAATGCAGAATGTGAAACAGAGGAATCAGAAGGGGGAAATAGTGAGGATGAGGCTATGGCAATTTTAGAAGATGAGGGCTCTTTGTTGGGAGATGAAGAGTGTTTTTTTAAAATCCCTCAAAAAAGGAAGTTGTTGGACAGTCATGTTGATAAACAAGTAAAAAGAACAGATGGTACCTTTCGTATGAGCCAGACTGACACTGAAAGTGAAAGTGACGCTTCAGAGTATAGTGTTTCTGCTAGTTTGCCTCAGAGTGGCTTTTCTAGCCGCATATATACTGCTGATGACATCAAGTCTTTTTTAAAAATGACGAAAAATGTGAAGAAAGTTAAAATAGAGGAGTATTTTCCAGACATAATGCAGTTTATTGAGAAGGTAAAGGTTTTTAGAAGTGAAAGTTGCTTCACCAATCAAGAGGTTTTCCGTCTAAAGAAAATCCTTACAAAGCTAAGTTCTCAGTCAAGTGGGTCCAGTGGAAACAGTTAAAATGAATACGTTGGTGCATCTGCTGTGGTATCTTTGCTCTTTTTGCTTCTTTATTTTGTCCGGGATGGGTGAAATAAACATTGCTTCTTTAAATGTTAATGGAGCAAGAGATTTGAAGAAAAGAGCTCAAGTATTTGAATTAATGAAAATAAAAAAAATTGATGTGTTATTTGTACAAGAGACCCACAGTGATGCATCTAACGCTGTAGATTGGACCAAGGAATTTGATGGTTTAGTGTTATTGAGCCATCACACCTCGTTGAGCGGTGGAGTTGCTGTGTTGTTTTCTAAAAATTTTATTCCGTATTCTTATGATATGGTGGAAATAATTACAGGGAGGTTGTTGAAAGTTAAAGCTGTATTTGAAAACAGCTCGTTTGTGTTTGTCAATGTTTATGCTCCAAATTCGGCAATTGAAAGAATGGTTTTTTTAAACACTTTGGATTGTGCCATAAAGGATTGTAATGTGGATGATTATTTAGTGCTAGGAGGAGATTTTAATTGCACTGAAAATGGTTTAGATAGGAATCATATTGAACCACACTTGCAATCAAGAAAGAGACTTGTCCAGATGATAGAGTCTCGCAGTATATTTGACATATGGAGAAATTTCCATGGTACACAGAGACAGTACACCTGGGTGCATGCTCATGATAACCAGTTGTCATTGGCAAGGCTCGATAGATTTTATGGTTTTAAGCATCAACTAAGTACGGTTAGAGAATGTTCAATAATCCCGGTAGGTTTTTCGGATCATAGTTTGGTAAAATGTGTTGTTGCAAAAAGATTTGTAAAATTAAAAAGTGCTTATTGGCATTTTAATAATAATTTATTGTGTGATCCCCTTTTTAGAGAGGTTTTTAAAGAGTTTTGGACAAATGCCAAAGCTATTAAATCTTCTTTCTCATTGTTGCAGCAGTGGTGGGATTTTGTGAAGGTCCAAATTAAACAGTTGTGCCAGCAATATGCTCATAGTGCTACAAAAAATATTAGTAGTTCAATGAACATGTTGGAGGAAGATTTAATAAAGTTACAAGATCAAGCAGAATCCACAAAAAATGCCATTTATACTAAACGTATTAAAGAGAAAAAGAATTTACTAGCTGATATGCTTGGCTTGACAACACAAGGTGCTATAATCAGATCCCGTTTTCAAAGTGCTGAGTTAATGGACGCTCCCTCGAAATTTTTTTTTAGCTTAGAAAAGAAAAATGGTCAGAAAAAATTGATTCATGCCTTGCGGTCTGATAAAGGGGTTATGTTGGTAAATCCCGTAGATATTCGGAAAAGAGCTGTACAATTTTATGAAGACTTGTATAAAAGAGAAATTTCTGAAAAAAAATGATGGCAACTCTGTGTTTTTTGAAAATTTACCACAGATAACAGAAGATGATAACAGGAGAATTAGTAAAACTCTGAGTCTAAGTGAACTTGAGGATGCTCTTGCAAAAATGGAAAACGGAAGAGTACCTGGAATTGATGGTATTACGATTGAATTTTATAAGTTTTTTTGGAAAGATGTGGGTCCGGAATTGTTAGATGTTTTTAATGAGAGTCTGATAAATGGAAAATTACCCCAAAGTTGTCGGAGAGCAATTATTACTTTACTTCCAAAAAAGGGGGACTTAAACGATATTAAAAATTGGAGACCTGTCAGTCTATTATGTAATGATTATAAGATACTGTCTAAAGCCTTGGCAATTCGATTAAGTGAAGTTCTTGATTCCATTATCCATTCTGATCAATCATACTGTGTGCCAGGAAGAAAAATATCTGATAATATCTCTTTTATTAGAGATATTTTAGATTGTGGAAAACTTTTTGATTTGGATTTTGGTATGATATCAATTGATCAAGAAAAGGCTTTCGACAGAGTCGAACATGTTTATTTGTGGAGCGTTTTAAAAGCTTTTGGTTTTAACTCTGGGTTTATTTCAATGTTAAAGGTTATGTATTGTGGTGCTGAGAGTATTTTAAAAATCAATGGTGACTTATGCTCTCCTTTTAGGGTGTATAGGGGTGTCAGACAAGGATGTGCATTGTCAGGCATGCTATATACCTTAGCCATAGAACCCCTGTTAAATAAGTTAAGAGCTGATATGTGTGGGTTATGTATGCCATATTGTACAAATAGTTTTAAATTATCAGCATATGCTGATGATGTTATTGTTATAATTAAGGAGGGTAATGATGTTAATGTGTTGTTGAGAATTTTAAATGATTTTAAAGCTCTTTGTTCTGCGAAGGTAAATTGGAGTAAAAGTGAAGCCATATTAGTCGGGAAATGGCTCAAGGGTGAACCAGGGCTTCCTGATGGCTTAAAATGGACGAGAGATGGTTTCCAGTACTTAGGTGTCTTCTTAGGGAATGAGAATGTTGTGAAAAAGAACTTTGAAGGCATTGTTGAAAAAGTTAAGGGACGACTGGATAAGTGGAGGTTTTTACTTCCTAAATTGTCTTATAAAGGACGTATTTTGATTATTAATAATCTGGTGGCCTCTGCTCTGTGGCACCGCTTGGCATGCATAGATCCCCCCTCTGAGGTTCTAACTGGTATCCAGTCAATTTTGATTGATTTTTTCTGGGACAGATTACATTGGGTACCAAAAAGTGTTTTGTATTTGCCAAAGGATGAAGGAGGACTTGGACTGATACACTTGCAGAGCAGAACAGCTGCTTTTCGTTTGCAATATGTTCAAAGACTTTTAAAGAGCTCTGCAGAGTCAAGTTGGATGGGGACTGCTTGTGCAATTCTTCGGAGCATCGAAGGCTTGGGACTGGATAAAGCCTTATTTTGGCTGGATTCTCAAAATCTAAAAATGTGTGATTCTCCAATTTTTTATCGCAATCTGTTCAAAGTCTGGTCTCTGTTCAAGAAAAACAGGGAAAGTAATGCCTCTCTGTTCTGGTTATTACAAGAGCCATTGGTTATTGGCTCCCGTTTGGATTTATCGCAGGTGATGTCTTCAGCCTTACCAGAAAGAACTCTGCGTAATGCCAAATTAATAACAGTTGGCCACTTGCATCAAATAGCAGGATTTGCCTTCAAAAATGTGACTGCAGTTGCTGAATGTCTAAGAATTAAATCACATCGCATTGTGGAGAAGGCACTTGAAAGATGGAGTTCTGCCTTAACTGGTGAAGAAATCAAACTGCTTGATCAGTACTCGAAGGGATCTCTTGATTCTGATTGTAAGGACCCCTTTCCGAATTTGAGTATATCCCCTATTTTGGGTGAGTGTCACGGCATGTATTTGAATTGTAATGATTTGATGATTGTGGGTTCAAATGTTGTACTTGGTAAAGATTTGTACAAGATTTGTGTGGTAGCTTTTAACAAAGTTTTTTTGAATAATAAGCATGATACACCATGGCGAAACGTTCTTAATCTTGATATTAATGAAAAACCACAGTGGAGAGCCTTGTACAAGTCACCATTGGTTAAAAAAGTTGGCGATTTACAGTGGAGAGTGTTACATGGTGCCATTGCAACAAATGCCTTTGTTTCCTTGATAAATTCTGACATTACTGAAAACTGTCCTTTTTGTTTGAAAAAGGAAACCATTTTTCATGCTTTTATGCATTGTGAGAGATTAAGACCATTGTTTAATATTTTGGAAGATTTTTTTAACACTTTTGGTGTGGTTTTTACAAAGAAAATATTTATTTGTGGTTCTAAATACATGAAGAAATATAGGCAGAGGTCTCAGTTGTTGAACTTTTTGCTTGGTCAAGCAAAAATGGCGATTTATATTACAAGGAAAGAAAAAGTCGAGCAAAATGTTTGCAAAAATTTAGGAGTTGTTTTTGGGAAATTGATCAAGTCTAGGATTTTGATTGATTATTATTATTATAGATTAATGCATGACCTTTTGTCTTTTGAAGCAACGTGGTGTTTAAATGGGGTTCTTTGTAGAATTGTTGGTGAGGAGTTGTATTTTTCTCCTTTGTTAAGATAATTTTTTGTTGTATTGCTGTCCTGTCTACATTATTATTGTAATAAATGGGGGTTTGAAAATCAAAAATCTCTCTCTCTCTCTCTCTCTCTCTCTCTCTCTCTCTCTCTCTCTCTCTCTCTCTCTCTCTCTCTCTCTCTCTCTCTCTCTCTCTCTCTCTCTCTCTCTCTCTCGTGCGCATGCGTGGGCGTCTGTGGAGTGAGTGCGGGAGTGTGCGGTGAGTGCGTGGAGTTTCCCTCTGTACCCTTTGTTGTTTTGAAGTCACATAGCTTTTTGGTGTCTTTTTTTCTTTTTCTTTTTCTTTATTCTTTTTTTCTCCTCTTTTCTCTTCATCGTGGGGTTAGTTTAGTGTTTGTTAATCTGTGCTAGGGGGGCGGATTGGGCCGCGTGCTACCTGTAAGGAAACATGACGGCCCCAGGTGCACGGGTGTTGAATACACTCACGCGGCGTCATGCAGTGAAGGTGGCGTCGGCTGTGAGTGTAGAGGACTGTTGCATGGCCATAGGAGAAATTGTTGGGCATGAAAGCATTCTGTCGGCTTCAAAGATGAATAGTGCTACTGTTATTTTTTTAAATGCAGTAGAAAAAGCAAATGAGTTAGTTGAGCGAGGAATTGTTATCGATGGTTTGTTTACACATGTTCTGCCTCTTGCAATGCCGTCTAAAAAAGTTACGCTATCAAATGTTCCTCCATTTATCAGCGATGAAGTATTAATTCAGTCTCTTTCTCGTCACGGCAAATTAGTATCCCCGATCAAAAAAATCCCAATTGGAAGCGGATCCCCATTACTAAAACATGTTATTTCATTTAGACGATTTGTCTACATGATTGTGAAAGACGACGCTGAGCTGGATCTTACTTTTAAATACCGGATTGATGATTTTGATTATGTTGTATTTGCGACAACTGGTCAAGTTAAGTGTTTTGGCTGTAATAAAGTGGGTCATTTAATCAGGGATTGTCCCGAAAAAAAAAGAAAAGAAACGCTAATAACTACGGATGACACGACTGGTCCTCCTGAGCCAGTGGGGGCTGCGGGGGGGTATGCTGAGTCGGATGTGCTAGTGACGGAACAAACCGAGGCCAGTTTAGTTGTGGAGGAACCGTTAAACCTTCAGCCAGATGTAAGAGTAGAAAGAGAATCTGTCAATGAGAAACCAAATGAATTGGAGACTATACAGTCTGTTAAAGACCAAAATGTCCCGTTGGACGGTATTGGAAGGGAACAGATTGTAATAGGTGAAACAAGCATGAATACGGGCAGTGGTGAAGAGAGTTTGATATTTAAGGTGCCGCGTAAAAGAAAAAACAGTGTAAATACCGGGGAATTAGGATTTAGCAAGAAAATGGACAAAATCGAAAGTGAAAGTCAGGGCGAGTCAGGGAGTGACAGTGAGTCGGACTGTAGTGTTTCGCTATCGCAAATTGAAAACATGAGTCGTTGTTATGAACTAGAGGACATCAAAATGTTTCTTAAGTCAACTAAAAACAGAAGAGGAGTGAGAGTGGACGAATATTTTCCTGACTTAAAACAGTTCATTGAAAAGACACGGTATTTGATGGCTGAAGGTTCATTTACCAATAAAGAAATTTACAGATTGAAAAAACTAGTGAGAAAAATTAACAATGAATTGAGTGATGGTGCTGAAAAGTAAGAATTTAATAAAGCTAGCTGCTTTTTTCTTTTTCTTTTCCTTTTTACTTTTTATGGCTGAAGTCAGTGTTGCATCTGTGAATGTAAATGGTGCAAGAAACATTAGGAAAAGAGCAGTGTTATATGAGGTCTTTAAGCAAAAAAAACTAGATATTATTTTTCTTCAAGAAACTCATAGTGATGTACATAATGTGACTGAGTGGACAAGAGAATGGGATGGAATCTCAATTTTAAGTCATAACACTGCTGTAAGTGGAGGGGTTGCTATATTGTTTTCTAAAAATTTTAAACCAGTTACTTATGATATTGATGAAATCATAAAAGGGAGGCTTTTGAAAGTTAAAGCTTTATTTGAAAATCACGTCTTCATATTTATTTGTGTCTATGCTCCAACTTCAGGAGTTGAAAGAATGTTGTTTTTAAATCAGCTTAATGCAATTTTGCAAAATTGTAATAGTGAAGAGTGGTTATTTGTAGGAGGAGATTTTAATTGCACTGAGGGAGAACTTGACAGGAATCATATCGAACCCCACGAACCCTCACGTAAGAGAATTATTCAAGTAATTAAAACACATGAGTTGAGTGACATTTGGAGACATCTTAATGGCAACCAGAGACAATATACTTGGTCCCATACTCGGGATAATGTTTTATCTCTAGCAAGATTAGACAGGTTATACACTTTTAAACATCAATGTGGTATTTTTAGTAAATGCTTTATTGTACCTGTAAGTTTCTCCGATCATAGTATGGTGTGTTGTAATTTTTTTTTGAATTCTATCAGACCAAAGAGTGCCTACTGGCACTTTAATTCTTCCTTGTTGTATGATAAGAATTTTGTGAATTCTTTTAAATATTTTTGGGTTAATTTTAGAGCCACAAAAAGTCACTTTCAATCCTTGAAACAGTGGTGGGATTATGGTAAAGCTCAGATTAAACAATTCTGTCAACAGCACACTCGAAACATCACTGTTCAGACGTTAAGAGATATGAAAACCTTGGAGACATCCATAATGAGGCTTCAAGAATCAGTTGAATTAACAGGGGAGAATAGATGCTTGGAAGCTCTTTCAATTAAAAAGACTCTGCTTAGTGATCTTTTAAGGGCAAGAGCACAAGGAGCTCTGGTTCGGTCCCGATTTCAGCAAATTGATCAGATGGATGCGCCGACTAAATTCTTTTTTAATTTAGAGCAAAAGAATGGTCAGAAAAGGTTAATCCATGCCTTGCGTTCTGAAGCTGGCATTTTATTAACTGATCCCACTGATATTAGAAAGAGAGCTGTTTGTTTTTATGAAGAACTGTACAAAGGTGAATGTGACTCAGAGCCTGCTGTTGGCAGTGGTTTTCTGGAAAACCTGTCAGGGGTGTCCGAAGAAGACAACCAAGAACTCAGCAAGGCCTTGTGCCTAGAGGAATTGTATGAAGCCCTGATGGGTATGGAGTCTGGAAAGGCTCCCGGCATTGACGGTCTCCCTGTCGACTTTTATAAGTCATTCTGGACAGTGTTGGGGGAGGACTTGCTCGCAGTGCTCAATGAAAGTTTGACCGAAGGGCGGCTGCCCTTGAGCTGCCGCAGAGCAGTCCTTACACTTCTCCCAAAGAAAGGAGACTTGACTGAGATCAAAAATTGGCGGCCTGTGTCCCTTTTATGTACAGATTACAAACTACTCTCTAAATTATTGGCGAAAAGATTGTCAGTGGTGATGAGACAGATCATTCACCCGGACCAGAGCTATTGTGTATCTGGCAGGTCTATTTTTGATAACATTTCTTTATTGCGGGATTTTTTAGATGTCTCCAAGATATTTGATTTAGATTGTGCTCTAGTTTCTCTAGATCAAGAGAAGGCATTTGATCGTGTTGAACATATTTACCTGTGGAAAACATTAGAATCATTTGGTTTTTGCCAAGATTTTGTGAATATGATAAAAGTCCTATACACTGATGTTGAGAGTCTGCTGAAGGTTAACGGTGGTTTATGCACTCCTTTCAAGGTTGAAAGAGGTGTAAGACAAGGATGTTCCTTGTCAGGAATGCTCTATTCAATAGCCATTGAACCGCTACTACAACAGATAAGGAGTAATATGAGTGGGGTACAAATAGCTGGGTCTAATTGCACTGTTCATTTATCAGCTTATGCCGATGATCTGATAGTGATGGTTAAATGCCAAAGAGATATAGATATTTTAATGAAATTACTTGATGATTTTAAAGGCTTATCTTCTGCTAAGGTGAATTGGAAAAAAAGCGAAGCTGTGGTCTGTGGAAAATGGAGGAGAGGAAGGTTAAAATTCCCTGAAGGGTTACATTTGAACACAGAAGGTTTAAAGTACTTAGGAATTTTTTTAGGTAATGAGAGTATCATTCAGAAAAACTGGGATGGAGTTATTGATAAACTTAAAGGACGGTTGGCAAAGTGGAAGTGGTTAGCCCCAAAAATGTCCTACAAGGGGCGAATTTTAATTATTAATAATTTGGTTGCTTCATCCTTATGGCATAAGCTAGCTTGTATTGATCCACCTCCAAAATTTTTATCAGATGTTCAAGCCTTATTAGTAGATTTTTTTTGGGATAAGTTACACTGGGTCTCTCAGAGTGTTTTATATATGCCTAAAGAGGAAGGTGGTCAGGGGTTAGTGAATTTGCAGAGCAGGACAGCAGCCTTTCGTCTGCAATTTATACAGAAACTTCTGTCTGGATCAACTCGTTTTAGCTGGAGAGCTACTGCCTGTGCTATTTTACAGAATTTGGGTGGTTTTCAGCTGGACAGAGCTCTTTTTTTGATGGACCCTCTAAAACTGGACTTTGCCAATGTCCCAGTGTTCTATCGCAACCTCTTTAGAGTCTGGAGTCTTTTTAATCATCAGAGGACATCATCTTCGGACTCTCTTTTTTGGTTGTTAAATGAGCCTATAATCCATGGAGGCCGATTGGACATTTCTTTCAGAGACCAAAAATTTCCTGGACTGAGTCATTTACTATGTAAATCTAAGACCACTACACTGGGTCGATTGGTAAAGGTGGCTGGTCCCAATTTCATGAACAGCGAGCAAGCTGCTTTGCATCTTGGTTTTTTTTCCACTCGTAAAGTTGATGAATTTTTGACAAAGTTAAGGTCTGTTTTATCAGCTGAGGAAAGGAAATCTTTGACGGACTTTCATACAGGTGCAAGGAGTCCTAATGCTGAGGACTCCTTTCCAGATACAATTTTATTACCTAAACTAGATGATTGTATGGGGATTTTTTTCAAAACAGGTGAATCATTGTGTTTAAATTTTCTTTCAACTAATGGAAAAAACTTGTACAAAGCTTGTGTTCTGGTTTTTAACAAGAAATTATTGAATAACAAGGTGGATACGCCATGGCGCGCTTTTTTAAAATTAAATGAGGAGGTTAAGCCCGAATGGAGAATTTTGTATAAACCACCGTTAGATAAAAGAGTTGGAGACATACAGTGGAGAATTCTCCACGGTGCAATTGCTGTCAATGCCTTTATTTCTGTGTTAAACCCTGAAGTGAGTTCTGAGTGTCCTTTTTGTTTTAAAAGAGAAACAGTCTTTCATGCTTTTATGGAGTGTTCCAGGTTAAGTCCTTTATTCAGTGTATTAAAGAGTATTTTTGCTTGTTTGGATGAAACCTTGTCGAATGAAAGTTTCATTTTAGGTGTTAAATATGTAAGGAAGAAATGTAATAGATGTCAATTACTGAATTTTATTGTGGGTCAAGCTAAATTAGCAGTGTACATGAGCAGAAAAAATATGATTGAACGGACAGCTGGACAGAATGTTGTTGTTTTGTTTTTTGCTCTTGTGAAAGCCAGAATTTTAATTGATTTTAATTTCTACAAGTCAGTAAATGATCTTGCTTGTTTTGAATTGAAATGGTGTGACAAAGGAGCAGTGTGCTCTGTTTTTGAAGGAGAAGTGGTCTTTGCACACTTCTTATAATCATGTTTTATTGTTGAATCCGTTGGTTTATTGTTAATCTGTTTTTGTCTTTTGTAATAAAGAGTAATTTAAATTCAATTCTCTCTCTCTCTCTCTCTCTGCGCATGCGTGAGCATTTGCTGAGCGTGTGAGTGTGTGAACGGAGCATGGTGAGTGTGTGATTTTCTTTTCTGGCCGCAGTGCCAAAAAGTTTTCTTTTCTTCTACTTTTTTCGTCCTTTCACTTATATATTAGGCAACTGTTTTAGAGCTGAGTCCGTGCAGGTTGTCTATCTGCCAGTTTTACTGGCAGAATGACTTCAGGCGTGAGGAATCTAGACTAGAGCTCTTCACAGAGGACCCGAGACCCGAGGACCCGGGACCCGACCCGGGACCCGTACGGGTTCGGGTCTATATTTTAAATGGTTAGCCGGGTCCGGGTCGGGTCCAAATCTATTACTTCGGGTCCCGGGTATGTTTAACTTGTGTGTAATACCTGAGTCGATCGGAGAACATCGCACCTTCCAGTGTCAGTCACCACTTTGCACGTGTTTTGTAACTTGCATCTTGTAAAATTATGATAAGAAAAGTGTGAGAAGGAAATAAAAAAAAAAAGAAGAAGATTAAATAAATAAATAAAAACGCGTGTCGCGTGACCGCAGCAGCGAGAAGCAGAGCGCAGGAGGAGTTAACGTAAACGGACGGTCGGTGATCATGGATTCCTTCATGAGTGATGTGAAATAAAAAGCCTTGCACATTTATTTATTTCACATGAGCAACAAAATATGAGATCGAAAATGAACAGTCACATTAATGTTGTCTGTGATGTTTACACTGCATTAAAATAACGCGCATGAAATGTTTCTATGGCAACCAGAGCTGGCGACTTTTACCAAAGACCAGAGCCATAGAGAAACTCTGACAAACACTATAGAATACCCTTAAAGTGCCCCTATTATGCCATTTTAAAGGTAGTTAATATTGTTGTATTAGTCTCTTAAAACAGGTTTACATGTATGCAAGTTCAAAAAACACTTTAGTTTTCTCCAAAATTAGATTTAATTTTACCCCGTTTCTAAATGATTCGTAAACGACTCGAAGAATCAGTCTCTCTAAACCCCTCCTTTCCGTGAGCCCTCACTGCTGTGATTGGTCAGATGGCGCGGTCCTTTATTATAGGTCTACCGCTACAGCGCAAAACGAAACGCCCTTTGCCATAACTGAATGACAGCTGTGGAGACCTGTCAATACATAGGGTTTTCTATCAATTCGAGCCGGAGTCTGACGATGAAACGGTTGAAGTGGCACATCGACAAGAAACTGTTTTGCAAGCACGACTGGAGCAGGACGTTTCTCAGTGGGTGTCATATGTTAACTGTGGAAAGTGCTTGCAATTTGCTTTTGTAAGCGTACCGGGCACGCCTCTACGTTGTGAACTTCAACACTATATAATGCATGCATAACACTGCGTTAAGCCATCGTTTATCATTATCATTACTTAAACTAATAAGGCAGACAGACAGTCAAGCTGCATCAATCACGATTTTCTGACTACATTGCACTCACAGCTGAACAACATAACTACAGAAACGCAAGTTAGCCGGTTACCAAGACATGTGCGGGGTTGTTACACACCATAACGTACACAAAGACGTATTTTGAACGATCGCTAGAAAATACAATCATCAATTATTAATCATACTTACAGGTAGAAGTTCAGAGGAGCAAGCCGGTCCAAATAAACTGGGCACTGATCCATTTTTTAAAACCAAGCGTTTGGTGAATCTCGCGTTGTAACGTTACTCCCAAATATTGGAAAAGCAGTCGTCAGTAAAATGAGGCGAACACAACACAAGATTGGAATTGGACAGCTGAGGTGTTGTTAAAAAAATTTATGTTAACCACTCATTCTTGGTAGTTTCATCTTTCGGAAGGGCATATAAAACAAATTCACTCTCACAGCGCAGGACGCCTTCTTGACATGATGTAATCCACGTGAAAATGGTAGGCCTACTGTTTGTGGGCGGGCAAGTTGTTCGCGACATAGAAAGTGGGCCGACATTACGCAAATGTGTAGTTCGTGACATGTGGCCGTTACAGAAAAAGATTCAAATTGCTGACGACTCGTTTAGGCGAATGTGAGCCGACTCTTTTTTTGATAGACAAAAACTTCTTTTATAGTGCACTGTCAGCGTCACAACTTTGCAGATAGTTTATGTTCACATACAGCTACATGACACACTACATGAAATATCAAATTTGAAAAGGCATAATAGGGGCACTTTAAGGGACTTTGCTTTTACTCTGCCATAGTACACATAGCATTCTTTCTTACGTTTATAATAATACGGAAGAACCATCTTGTTATATTTAAATTTTTTGGTCAGGCTCGGCTCAGAGAGCACAGTGATAATAGAAAATATGGTGGGAAAAATACACTCTTTTCAGAATAAGCTATTTACGCTATCAAGCTGTCTCGTGCTATACGTGCGAATTCCTCCTTTAAGTTTCATAAGATGACCACTAGGTGGAGCTCTAAACATATGTTTTGTATTGCTTTATCTTACTGAAGAAGATACTGTTATTGAAGATGCACGCAGTAAAGTTTACCGCATTCATTGTTCTGTGCCTTTTTGGAAAAAAAATGTTTAATTATAAATTAATAAATATAACTAATTATAATAAATTAACTAATAAATAAAACAATTGCGCCGAGTCTTTATTACAATCTGCAAAAGTATCGTTATTGTAGTTCAAAAGGGTAAACACAACGGTCGAAGTTGACTTAGAGAGAAAAAAGTATTGCATTGGTCATTCGTCACCGACTGTGACCGCGAGTAGCCTGCCCTAAAGTAACTATTAAAGCTGGAATAGTGGATTAAAAAGGGTCTTTCTGTCGGCAAGAGAGAAGAACAGCCTAACATGTAAATGTACTGAAGGAGGTCTGTATGCAACGCTACTAACAGTAGTTTACGCCAAAAAAGTTTTTTTTTTCCTTCGCAACTTATTTATAGTTAATAGCAGTTTGCTGTGCAATATGTGCCGATCGGGTACAGTCGGGTCTGTGTCTTCCCAGCCGAGTTCGGGTCCAACTAGTACATTTAAGGTATATTTCGGGTCTTCACGGGTTCGGGTCCCACTTTAAAATAAAATACGGGTCCGGGTCGGTTCCGTCCAGGACATTTACGGGTCTCTTCGGGTTCGGGTATGAATTTTTGGACCCGTGAAGACCTCTAATCTAGACTTCCTCACACGCCGTCACGGCGTTAAAATTGTGTCAAAGGCGAGTGTAGAGGACTGTAGTTTGGCAGTAGGAGAAGTGGTGGGGTGTGAGAATGTGGTGTCCGCTTCAAGGATGAACAACGCGGTTGTTGTTTTTTTGAGAACCACTGAATTAGCAAATAATCTGGTTGAGAGTGGCGTTGTAATTGATAAAGCGTTTGTTGCCGTGTTGCCGTTGTCTTTGCCGTCTAAGAAAGTTACTCTTTCAAACGTGCTGCCTTTCATTAAAAATGACGTACTTGCACAAATGTTAGAGCGATATGGCAAGCTGATTTCACCAATAAAGTTGATTCAAATTGGTTGTAAATCACCTTTATTGAAGCATGTTGTGTCGTTTAGACGCTTTGTGTACATGGTTTTAAATGATAATACGGAAGAATTAGACCTAACGTTCAATCTTAAGCACGACGAGTTCAACTATGCAATCTTTGCTACAACTAATAACATGAAGTGTCTGAATTGTGGCGATGTTGGACATTTTGTGAGGGCTTGTCCAAGAAAGGAGGATAAGTCCATGCAAAATGCTTCATCTGCATTGACTGAGAAAACAGGTGTGATTGAAGGGGTAACTGTTAGAGAGGAGTTACCTGCGGCATCTGATGCTGTTGGGCGGAACAGTGCAGGCACATCCAAAGATGTAAGCCCAACAGATTCGTCAGGTGTTGCAGCGGTTTCAGAACAAATGGGTGGTGAAGGATTGACAGTAATGGCTATGAATGATGCTCCTGTAGTGAATAGGACGCAGTCAGATGATGGTTTAGGGGACGTGCAGAATTCTGATAAGAGTCAAGATATGGAGTTGGAAGGAGATCAGGACCTAAAAGAACAGGATGAGTGTGTTTTTAAGACACCACAAAAAAGGAGAATGAAGCAGCGTCATTACAGTAAACCAAAAAGAGCAGAACATGTTGATTTAAGTCAAACTGATACTGAGAGCGAAACCGATTTTTCTGAAGGTAGTGCTTCCTTTGATCATCCCCAAGATGAATCGACTACTCAATCTTACACTGTAGATGACATTAAGGACTTTTTAAGAGTGACTAAGAATGCAAGAAATGTGCGCATTTCTGAATACTTTCCAGATTTGAAACAATTTGCTGAGAAAGCGAAATTCTTTAGGAGCGAGGGTCTTTTTTCCGATCAGGAGGTCTACAGACTAAAAAAGTTTATTACCAAAGTTAATTCTCAGTTAGGCATTAGTGTTGATATTGAAAAAAGTTAAACCAACACTTTTGAGATGAGTTTTTTCTTGTGTTTCCTGTGCATCCTTTTCTTCTCTGTGATGAGAGATTTTCACATTGCCTCTCTCAATTTAAATGGAGCACATGAAGGGAGGAAAAGGTTTGAATTATATGAATTAATTAAAAAAAAAAAAAAAATGATGTCTTATTTGCACAGGAAACACATAGTGATGCTTCAAATGAAGCTAACTGGGCGAGTGAATTTGATGGTTTATCCATTTGCAGTCACAACACATCCCTAAGTGGAGGTGTAGCTATTCTGTTCTCAAAGAACTTTATGCCAATATCCTACCAAGTGGAGGAAATTGTTAAAGGAAGATGTTTAAAGATAAGAGCACAGTTTGAAAATCAGTTTTATGTTTTTGTGTGTGTCTACGTTCCTACTAATACAGTTGAAAGAATGTTGTTTTTAGATATTTTGTGCAGAACAATAAGTGATTGTGACACTGAAGATTTGTTCTTGTTGGGAGGGGATTTTAATTGTACACAGAATGAATCTGATAGGAATCATGTTGAGCCTCACATGGCTTCTCGAAAGAGGTTAAACCAATTAATTGAAATGCATGATTTAGTGGATATCTGGAAAAATTTGCATAAGACAAATAGGCAGTACACCTGGGCTCATTCTTATAACAATATGTTGTCCCTAGCAAGACTGGACAGATTCTATGGTTTTAGTCACCAACTTAATATTTTTAGAGATTGTTATATCATTCCAGTTGTTTTTTCGGATCATAGTTTAGTCTGGTGTTCCCTGACTTTGGAATCCATTAAACCCAAGAGCGCGCTGTGGCATTTTAACAGCAATTTATTGACTGATCTGAATTTTAGGGATTTTTTTTTTTTTGGAGGAATTTTAGAACCAAAAAGTCTGATTTCCAGTCTTTGCAGCAATGGTGGGACTTTGGGAAAGTACAAATTAAGCAATTAAGTCAACAGTATTCTTACAACATCACCAGAGACCTAAATGATTCAATGGCACACTTAGAGGATGATATAAGGAAGCTTCAAGAATCTATTGATATTGAACAAAATCAAGAGCTTATTGGAATTTTAGATAAAAAAAAGAAAGATTTGTCTGAACTTTTAAACCGGAAAACACAAGGGGCTTTGATCAGATCTCGTTTTCAGAGTATAGAGTGGATGGATGTACCCACAAAATTCTTTTTTAATCTGGAGAAAAAAAATGGTCAAAAAAGGTGTATTTATGGCTTACGCTCTAAGGATGATACACTTTTATCAGACCACACGGAAATCCGTAAAAGAGCAGTAGAATTTTATGAAGATCTGTATAGCAGTGAACTTGCACACAGGTCGCACTGTGATACAGTGTTTTTAGAGGGTCTACCTCAGGTATCAGATGATGCCAACAGAGAGCTCGGTAGAGCATTGTCCTTAGAGGAGCTACAGAAAGCTCTTCAGAGCATGGAAAGCGGCAGAGCACCCAGAATAGATGGCCTATCTGTAGACTTTTATAAGTCTTTTTGGCCTGAAATTGGTGCAGATCTGCTTGCTGTTATCAATGAGAGTCTGAGCAGTGGAATACTACCACTGAGCTGCCGCAGAGCAGTCCTTACTCTACTGCCAAAGAAAGGGGACCTGAGTGACATCAAAAACTGGAGGCCTGTTTCGCTGCTGTGCTGTGATTATAAAATTCTATCCAAAACATTAGCGAATAGGTTAAGCAAGGTTTTAGCTGAAATCGTTCACTCTGATCAGACCTATTGTGTTCCAGGTAGGCAGATCTTTGATAATGTTTCATTTATTAGAGATTTTCTTGACATTGGTAAGCTCTTGGATATTGATTTTGGTTTAATATCAATAGATCAGGAAAAAGCATTTGATAGGGTGGAGCATAATTATTTATGGGATGTTCTAAAAGCTTTTGGTTTTACTGAAAATTTTATTGATAAGTTAAAGGTCTTATATTGTGATGTTGAAAGTCTACTGAAAATTAATGGTGACTTGTGTGCTCCCTTTAGAGTTTTTCGAGGTATTAGACAGGGGTGTGCTCTGTCTGGCATGTTATACAGTTTGGCAATTGAACCTCTATTGGGAAAATTTAGAGCTGATCTAAAGGGTGTTAACATCCTCAATTGTGAGAGTGTTTTTAAATTATCAGCTTATGCTGATGACATTGTTATTCTCATTAAAGAGCAAGGGGATGTGTTTAAAATGACAGAACTTTTAAGAGATTTTATGTCTATATCTTCAGCCAAGGTAAACTGGAAAAAAAGTGAGGCTTTTTTATTTGGTAAATGGCCGAATGGACATCCTACCCTCCCTGAGGGTTTAAAATGGGGTAAAGATGGGTTTAAATACCTCGGTGTCTATCTAGGGGATGATTTGACTGTTCGGAAAAATTTTGAAGGTGTAGAAGAAAAAATAGTGGGTCGTCTGAATAAGTGGAAATTTTTAATCTCTAATATGTCTTACAGAGGACGGGTTTTAATTATTAATAATTTGGCAGCTTCCACTCTTTGGCATTGGTTGACTTGCATCGATCCACCGCCCCTTCTTTTAAGAAAAGTCCAATCTATTCTGGTTAATTTCTTTTGGGATAATTTACACTGGGTCCCACAAAGCGTGTTGTTTTTGTCCAAAGACGAAGGGGGACAAGGCCTGATTCATTTGCAGAGTAGAGCGGCAGCTTTTAGACTAAATTTTGTACAAAGGTTTATTAATACTCCTGTAAAGTCTGGCTACCTCCATTATTTTGAAGTGTTGTGGAGGTTTGGGCCTAGACAAGTCTTTGTTTTGGATGGATCCCAAAAAATTGTCTTTGTCTAAGTTCCCTGTTTAAGGTGTGGTCACATTTTAAAGTGTTGAGAGGTGAAAGGTCTGACTCTTTGTACTGGACTCTACAGGAACCACTGATTTTTGGTTCACGCTTGGATGTGTCAAGCGGAAATTTCTTTCCTGTTCTGACGGAGTTGCTTATTAAGTACCATGTCATTATTCTTGAGGAACTTATTCGCATTACTGGACCGGAACTTTCTAATCACAAAGCAATGGCGGAAAAGCTGAATCTGAAATCAGTAAGAGTAACAGCTCAGTTGTTGACGAAGTGGAAGGAAAACATCACTGAAGCGGAATTCAGAATCATCAAAGACTTTGCAGAAGGGCGGATTCAGCCAGTGAAAGAGGACTGTTTTCCAAGTTTGTGTTTGGTTCCTGATCTGGAGATGTGTAATGGGTTTCTTTTAAAGTGTAATAATTTAATTTTGTCAGGAGAAAGAAGAGCATCTAGTAAAACAATGTACAGGTGTTGTGTAAAAGTTTTTAATAAGAGGAGTTTTGATGGAAGAATAGATACACCTTGGCGCAATGTTCTACATTTAAGTGAGAATGTCAGACCTGAGTGGGGAGCACTTTACAAGCCACCATTAAGAAAAAAAAACAGGTGATTTACAGTGGAGAGTCTTACATGGTATTATCTCTGTCAATGCGTTTGTTTCAATAATGAATCGAGAAGTTAATCAAGGATGTCCTTTTTGTTTACAAAGAGAAACAGTGTTTCATGCTTTTATGCATTGTAGCAGATTGAGACCTTTATTTTCTTTGTTACAAGATCTGTTTATACGTTTTGATGAATTGTTTTCTATGGAAACTTTTGTTTGTGGTTATAAGTATTCGAAAAAACGTGCTTTTGAATGTCAATTGCTCAACTTCTTGCTAGGCCAAGCGAAAATGGCAATTTATTTAAGTAGAAAAAGAAAAATGGAAGGAAATGTGGATACAGATGTGACAATGCTCTTTTCAATCTTGGTTAAATCAAGAGTTTTATTTGACTTTCGTTACTTTAAAGCAACAAAAAACGTTATGTTTTTTGAACAAAGATGGTGTGTAAAAAGCATTCTTTGTGACATCATTGATGATGTATTGACTTTCAATAGTCTGTTGTAATCCCCCCCCTTCTCTACTGTGTAGAGAAAATTTACTCTGTTGTGCAATCATGTTTTTAATTGCTTTATAATAAAATGGAGTTTTAAATTCAATTCTCTCTCTCTCTCTCTCTCTCTCTCTCGCTCTATTCAACAGACTCGCCGTGACGATTGGGCCGCACCGCTCCTGGACCCATTCACTCGGGGTGACCGCACGTCTCTGCACCCACCCCTCACTGGCCACAGTCACCAAAGAGCACCGAAGGGAAGAGGATTCACCTGACACCGAGCACCGAGGACGCCACACCGCCTATTCCCCGTATATCTCCTTCACGCTTGCACTTTATTCAATAAACGCACCCTCCGGGGCTCACTAAAGTCTGTTGTTCTGTCGTGCTATTCCCCGCCTGGCCACAATATATATATATATATATAGATATTATATAGAGATGTGTGTTATTCCTGTTCCATTAACATTGTAATAACAAATACAGTAACAAATGGAACATTAGTTTTATTTGAACAGAAACAGTAATATTTGTTAGAAATAAAAAAACTTAAATTATTCCATCGCATAAGTATTCATACCCTTATCTGTGACAGTTGAAGTTTAGCTCATGAGCCTTCTTTTTTTTCCCTCCTCATTATCACTTGTAGTTGTTGCTACACTTCAAGTGAAGATAACCTGTGGCAAAATTAATTGAATGGGTATAAGAAAGGCACGCATCTCTCAGTAAAAGGTGTAACAGTAGAATATCAGAGCAAAAGCCCTATATATATAGACCCAAGGCTCTATTTTTTTTATTTTTTACTTTGAAATATAAACTATGACTTCACAAATCTAAAAACATGAAAATGTCCACAAATCCCATATTAACAAATAGACATTAAACAAACAAAACAATTGAACAAAAGATTTTCAGCAGAATACACTGTCATACAGTAGATCACTATGGTCATCGTGCCTTCTTGCCATCAATGGGCCAGTACTTTACATTATTCAGCCTAAATGCTCTAAAGTTGATTAAAACACAAAGAATGCTTTCCAAAAATAAATAATGACAAATGTAATAAAATAAATAATAATAATAATACATTTACAAAATATATAATGCTACAAGTTCAATCATGTCTATTCTCGCAGCAAACATAAACACAACAGAACTATACAAAGGCTTTTTATGTACTGCATGCATACACTACAGGATTTTTAAAACTATTATTATTTTGAATATACTCCACATAAAACTTGTTCAGAAAAACAGACATGCCAACTACTCAATGACCTGATGCAAATTAATATACACATAGCTTAAGCTGGCTGGTATTGTATTGGTCTGGAGCAAAGTTTATATAAGGTAACGTGAATATAGGCGGATCCCCAGTTGCCCTCAATTACAGCATGCTGCTGTTCCATTTTTAACCACAAATTTACACTGGAAAATTGTGGGGCTCTGTAGAGCTGGGGAAGGCTCTGGCACCATCTGTCTAGCTTCATGATAAATGTCTATCAAAGTCATGCCAAAGTTCAAACCACAAGACTGAACAATGCCTTCTTTTTGGAGAAAGAAAAATGTGTTGCAGAAATGTGTTTTGAAGAAAAAAGATGATTTGGATGAGTCAGGTTCGCAATTACACATCTCACTAGAGAAGAAGATGAGGAAACAGGTAAGATGTTTATAATCTCACATTAATAAATGAAAAGTACATTTACTGTAATATCTAAGACAAATCTAACAAGACAATTAGATTGAAAATGATTGGAATTACAAAATAAATAAAAAAAATGTTGTGATAATACAAATTTTGAAGGACAATGAGCTTAACTGACATATAAATAACATCATAAAGCTAAAGAAAGTCACAACAGAGAGATGTGTTACTTCTGTGCCATTAGCATTATTATAAATATTTATTTTACTTTATTTTTTATTGCTTATTTTATTTTGTTAGAATTTTTTTTATTTTCGTGTTATTTTATTTATTAAAATATGTAATACAATTAAATTAAGAATAAACTAAAGTAAAATAAATAATTATAATAATGCTAATGGCACAGAAGTAACACAACTCTCCCTTATGACTTTTGTTTAGCATTATGATGTTATTTAGAAACAGAGAGACTTGACATCCATCAATTAATAATAGTAATAATAATAATAATAATGCTGTGTTGTTTAAATATTTATAAATATTTATTTTACTTTATTTTATTTTATTGTTAATTTTATTATACATTCAGAACTAGATAAATGCATAGAATGCATTGAGAGAATATTTTAAATTGTTCTCTGATATCTACATAGAAGGTATTTGGCATAGGAAAGGGCAAAAAATCTCCAGAAATTGTAAATCCATTTACAACCCTAGAATTTGCCCCTGGAATGAAATGCTCTGTTATTTGGAAGCTTCATGAATATTAATGAGCTCTGCTCTGATTGGCTGTTTCACAGAGCTCAATAGCTCGCACATGGATAAAAATATATATTTAATTAGGAGCTCTAGCCGCTTTTAATATGCGGTTTGTTGAATCTGCCGTTTTGAATCGCCGACATTTTTTATTCTCATTGCAGTGATCCATGTGCTCTGTGTAATGTTATACTGCAGAGGGAGTGCTTCTTAGCCTACCACACAAGTTGAGCTGCTCGTCAGTGATTCTCCAGATCTGTAAATCATTCGTCATCATCAGGCAGTTATTTCTCCATCATTCACCATCATCAGCACAGGCATCTCTCTGTTTATGTGGTAAGTGAAATCCTATGTATAGCAATGTAACAGGCTAGCGCTAGCATTAAGCTAACCGTGCCCCTTCTGTGGCTTGCCTTGTGTTACTGATGTACTGACGTTACCGATGATTGGGCGATGCAAATGTTGGAGGCGTAACTATTAACGATCCCCAAGACTGTTTCGTAACAGTCGCTGTTATGTTGGAATTGACCTATTTTTCGGGTGGTCTTTTGCAAATACTAGATTTATATAAGAAGGAGGAAACGATGGTGTTTGAGACTCATGGTATGTCATGTCCATGAACTGAACTGTTATTATTTAACTATGCCAAGGTAAATTCAGTTTTCCATTCTATGGCACCTTTAAGTCGCGTGCCAAGCCCGCGAACCTGGCAGCGGGCATATATAAGCCAGGGTCTGTGCCCATAGATATAGAGTCACATAGTGTCGAAAAAGATGGGTTTTCAGCAGTCACTTGAAAGCTGTTAAGGAGTCTGCATTCCGGATAGGGGTGGGAAGATCATTCCACCAAGCAGGAACGTTGAACGAGAATGTTCTGGAAAGTGATTTAATACCTCTCTGTGGTGGTACGATGAGGCGTCTTTCACTAGAGGATCTCAGACTTCTGGAGGGAGTGTAGATTTGAAGTAGTGAATGTAGGTAAGTAGGTGATGAGCCGGTTGCTGTCCTATATGCCAGCATCAGTGTCTTGAATTGATGTGTGCTGTAACCGGTAGCCAGTGCAGGGATATGAAGAGAGGTGTGACATGGGCCTTTTTGGGCTCATTGAAGACCAATCGTGCTGCTGCGTTCTGTATCATTTGTAGAGGTCTGATTGTACATGCTGGAAGACCGGCTTGTTTTCCAGCCTGGAAATGACCAGTGCCTGGACAAGGAGTTGTGTAGCATGCTCTGTTAGAAAGGGCCTGATCTTTCTGATGTTGTGCAATGCAAACTTGCAAGATCGAGCAGTTTTAGCAATGTGTTCTTTAAAAGTCAATTGGTCGTCAAAGATTACACCCAGATTTCTGGCTGAGGTCGCTGGGGTAAATGTTGATGAACCTAACTGGATGGAGAAGTCATGTTGTAAAGATGGAGTGGCAGGAAAGAAAAGGAGTTCTGTCTTTGCTAGATTGAGCTGTAGATGCTGTTCCTTCATCCATGCAGAGATATCCGCCAGGCAGCCTGAGATCCGCGCAGCTACCGATGGATCATCTGGTTCGAATGAAAGATAGAGTTGTGTGTCATCAGCATAGCAATGGTAGGAGAAGCCATGTGCCTGTATGATGGGGCCCAGAGATGTAGTGTATATGGAGAAGAGGAGGGGTCCAAGAACTGATCCCTGAGGAACCCCAGTGACAAGTTGATGAGTTTTGGATACCTCCCCTCCCCAGGCTACTCTGAAAGACCTACCAGAGAGGTAGGATTTGAACCAGCGAAGTGGAGTCCCTGTGATACCCAGCGATGAGAGGGTGGACAGGAGGATCTGGTGATTTACCATGTCAAAAGCTGCAGATAGGTCGAGCAAAATGAGTACTGATGATTTGGAATCAGCTTTTGCCATCCGCAAGGCTTCAGTGACAGACAGTAGCGCAGTCTCAGTTGAATGGCCGCTTCTGAACCCTGATTGGTTAGAATCCAGTAGATTGTTCTGTGAGAGGAATAATCATAGCTGGTTAAAAGCAGCTTGTTCCAGTGTTTTTGCTATGAATGGAAGGCGAGAGACAGGTCTGTAGTTGTCAATGAGTGAAGAGTTAAGCGTAGGTTTTTTGAGCAGTGGGGTTACCCGGGCCTGCTTAAATGTAGTGGGAAAAATGCCTGTGAGAAGAGATGTGTTGATGATGTGTGTGAGCGCCGGTAGAATTGTAGGAGAGATTGCTTGGAGAAGGTGTGAGGGGATAGGATCTAAAGGACATGTCGTCGGATGGCTGGAGAGGAATAGTTTGGTTACATCTGCCTCCGAGTAAGGACAGAAGGAGAAGAGGGGAGTTTGAGCCGTGAGTGTGATTAGTTTAAGTTCCTGTATGTGTGGAGCTGAAAACTTATTACTAATAGATGTAGTTTTGTCTGTAAAGAATGCAGCAAAGTCATCAGCTGTTATAGAAGTGGTACATCATGCAGCAAGTCAGAGTCATCACTGTCTTAAAAAAAAAAAAGACAGAAACTTCTGATCCATTCCTGTATCATCATTTTAAATGTAACATGTTTGTAATGTTGGTTTGTAAATAACTGTTCTTTAATTAAATGCGTAGTTTATTGTTAAAGTTATTCTGCGCCTATCAGTACTGACCTATGTAATACCACCCAAACACTATAAAAATTACAATAACTCATGAGAATTAGCTCTGATAATATTCTGTTCTGGTTGGGGACCTCTGTTCTTGGCAAGACTCATTCAACATGGTGGATAGCACTTACGTTATTTAATTCTATTATCCAATGGTCTGTCTGAATACTTGATTCTGATTGGTTGGACGGTGTGCGTTTAAAACATTGAGTGCACAGGTAGTTTGTCATTTTAATCAGTGTTTAATGTTAATGTGTTGCCATTATCCCAGGTGAAAAAAGTGCACTTCCATAATGTAACTTTAATGTACTAGTGTTGTCAGGATTTAGCAAGAGAGAGGACCAAACGCAGAATGAGCAGTTTATTGACTGGACTGGGCACACAAAGGGAAGGGTCAGTAAGATCCAAACGGTAGGCCGGGAACACATGACAGAGGAATCCGGGGAGGTCAAGAGACTCAGGAGGAAGGCAGGAAACACAAACACACACACACACACACACACACACACACACACACACACACACACACACACACACACACACACACACACACACACACACACACACACACATGTTGGGTTTACATGTTTTATGGGGACATTCCATAGGCGTAATGGTTTTTATACTGTACAAACCATACTTTCTATCGCCCTACACCTACCCTACACCTAAACCTAGCCCTCACAGGAGATTGTGCATACATTTACTTCATCAAAAAAACTCATTGTGCATGATTTATAAGCCTGTTTCCTCATGGGGACCTGAGAAATGTCCCCACAAGGTCAAAATCTACTGGTATTCCTATCCTTGTGGGGACATTTGGTCCCCACAACGTGATGAATACCAGGTACACACACACACACACACACACACACACACACACACACACACACACACAAATCTATTTTGAATGTCCCGGGCCAATGCTGTGGGAACATCTCTATACATGCTGCAATCATGCAGAATGGGCTCCTCCACTAGCCAAAATAGGTCCTTACAATAAAGAGCACATACTCACATTTTTAGACAGACTAATTCAGAACAGACTAGGTATTGGACTAATGCAACCAGAAACTTGTTCCATTATTACAGTACCTTCCACAACACTCTCCCTTCTTTTCCTTTTTCCCTTATGCATGGCAGTGGACGGTTTATGATCTCTATGTTATATCCCTCATTCAAGCTCTGGAGGAGGCCTGTGTGTCCCAATAGAAGCAGAGTGTGGACAAGAATGGAGTTGCCATTCGAGAAGATTCTTCCCTTGTCGTCTCGCTAGGGAGGACATTGGTTGTAATGTGGACAAAGTGCCCATATCCAGCTACATGAAGAGATGATGCTAGAGTGTTTTTTTCTCCACAAATGTTTATGCACTATATTGTATTTAGAATATGTTCTGATTTTCAGTGCAAAATGCAGCCTAATTGCAATGGTGTACTGAAGGATTTTACATGTAGTGAAAAATAAATACTTTCATCAAGGTGCAATATTTGTCTCATGTGTTGTGTTTGGACAATATATTCATATTCTTTAACAATATCTCAAAAAGGAGAAAAAAATCAAACCCAGACTGTATCATTAGAAAGGTAGAAATGTTACAAGTGTTTAAGATTGAGCACAGCAGTGTGAAAGTGGTTCAAACTGAATCCGACTGTATGAATCATGTGTGCACCATATGGTACCAAAACAAGCTTTTGGTAATTATTGTACAGTTTTGAATTAAGTGTTTCATTTTGCAAAAGATCTGAAATGTTCTGCTACTTGTGTGTGTAGATGTGCAAATTGTGTGTAGGGTTTTGACAAAATGAGCCTTGTTTTTAAAATTGTGCCTAAGCAATCGTGAAAAACTGTATTGTACAGTTTTGAATTATGTGTTTCATTTTGCAAAAGATCTGAAATGTTCTGCTACTTGTGTGTGTAGATGTGCAAATTGTGTGTAGGGTTTTGACAAAATGAGCCTTGTTTTTAAAATTGTGCCTAAGCAATCGTGAAAAACGTCTCAGGTTACGTATGTAACCCTAGTTCCCTGAGGGAACGAGACGCCGCGTCATAAACGCTTTGGGGGAATGCCATTGGCGGGCAGCATTCTGAGTCATAGTCTAACAACCAATTGTACGACGGGAGTGACGTCACAGGCGCGGTGACGTCAGCGACCAGGAAGTATAAAGCACGTGCGTTTGAAGCCGGCGGCAGCTCTTTAGGAATGAAGCGAGCGCCACAGGGATGCGGGAATTATGATCCGAGACGCGGCGTCTCGTTCCCTCAGGGAACTAGGGTTGCATACGTAACCTGAGACGTTCCCTTCCGGGAACTCGAGCCGCGTCATAAACGCTTTGGGGAACGAGATGTCAACGCCCCCATAATTTCCAAATCCCTGCCTAGTGTCTGCTAGGACAAGGGTGGAAGAAAGTTGTGTCTGGTGGACCTTGCCAGAACACAGGAAAAAACTCGGCCTGGGGATATAGCCAGAGCAAGAGGTACTCCTCGGCCCTCAGGCGCACGAGGAGTCTTAGTCCTTTGTCTGGGAAGAGCCAGAACAAGAGGGACCGAATAACCATTGTCTAGTATTCCACGGACAAGAGGGTATTGTGGTCCTCGGCCCTCGGGCACAGGAGGACAGGGTACTCGACCTCCTAGAGTGCTCCTCGGCCCCTTAGGCCCATGAGGAGAGGTAGTAGTCCTTTGTCTGGGAACAGCCAGAACAAGAGGGACAGAAAGTAGCTCGGCCTGGTGACCTTGCCAGGACGCAAGAAGTATAAGCCTTTGTCTAGTATTCCACTGTAAGGATTAATTAGCTCAAATTTATAATGATTCAAATAAGGAATCGAATCGAAAGATTCGAAACTTGATTAAATTGATTCAGAATTAATAGATTACACTTCTTAACCATTCGTCCAGCAAAGTGGTCAATTCAGCATACTGTATTAACTCAAAAGGTTTATATTATGTTCCTGGCCAAGATCACAAATAAACCAAAGTATTACGTTAGGAAATTTTAAAGCTGAGGTAGCTTGATCTAAACACAGATAGAACTTTTGTGAACATAAAGTCAAGACACTTCTTTTAATGAAACAATGATTTATTGAACTACTCTAAGACACAACACTAATCTCTACTAAGACACAAATAAACACACACACACACACACACACACACACACACACACACATTCACACTCACACTCATACAGTTCCGGGGATGAGCAATTACTGAGTTGAAGAGAACCCCAAATGTTCTAGTATCTTAACTAGTTCTTAGATCGCAACCTTAGAAAATCACAAAAGCAGAGACTTAGCTTTTAACTACTTAGGGAGTATTTTGCACCAGTTTCAGCGAAGTAAAGAGAGATCTTGTTACTTGCGTTTGTGCCGGGAACAGGGGTTCCGGGGGCTCGTCTGAGCGAAAGTTCTGGTTGGTTGCTGGTCGATGACTGTACTTTGGGAAATCCCTCGACGTGGAGGAGTGGTTTGCTGGAGCCGGTCTTCGGTTGCCTGGTTACGCGGTTCGACGCGTTCGGAGCTCTTCTGTATCAGAGTTGCGAGACTTTGAAGAGTTTGGCAGTCACGAAGTTTCAGTTTGTTCTGTAGAGTTTTGATGGCGCAATCGCGTGCTTGGTCAAGTCAAGTGGTCGAGCGCAGATGGAAAAACACTCCAACCACAAGAGGCGAAAGGCGTGAGGCGAGAGCTGAGAGCTCTGAGTTCGCTGAGTTCGCTGAGTTCGCGCAGTTCTGTTAGGAACATGAAGTTTTAAACGGGCCGCTAGGGCACGTCCCCCGATGCTGGGATCCAATGGCATTGCTTAAAGGGGCGGGTCACGCCACCCCCTTTCCGTCCTGTAATTCCTTCTGGTACGTAACTTATTAGGATATGGATTTCTCTGCAACTTTTGTTATTAACTTCAATAAACTATTTCAATGCATAAAGTAAAAGCAATATCATTTTCTCGTTCATTCAGACAAACTACAATCGCCAAGAATCATCCCATATTAAACAATAGTATATCGCTTGCATGCTAATACAATTGACAACTTCCTTTCCTAAAGGCATATAATGCATAGATTAAACTCCAATGATCACATAAAACACATCAAGCATGTAAAAGACAACATGAAAACATATGATACTGTTAATAGTAATACTAATAAGCTGATCGTTTCTTAAATATTGTCTATGCATTGTACTCAATTGAGACATGCGGTGCGTTTGGAATGTCAGAGGAGAGGGGGGCAGGAAATCCGAAAAATCATGTGAATCACGCTGGACAGATCATGTGCCTTGGATGCTCTGAGACAAAGAGCGTTTTTCCTCTCAGGATGCGTAAGACGCAGACCTCGACAAAAAGCGGTCCATACAATTAGCGTCTGGTGATCGTCATGTGATGGTCATGTGTCAATTTTGTGGCTGGGAGGAGGGTTCTTTTTGATTAACAGAAATGTGAACACTTCTGTTTGGGTGCTTTGTTCCGCATTCCTACACATTCCCCCTTTTGGCTGGCGATGTTTCTGGTGTGAACATCGGCAGGCACTGGAACAAGAGGCAGAGAGAGAGAGAACAAGGCACACACAAGACACAAACAACACCTCCATCACTAGCTGAATTCTGGTGCAGGGATTTAGTTATTTGGCCTGGTATGGTTAGAGGCACTTGAAATGACATAGCGGTTAGCTATTGGTAATCCTGATTACGCAGAGAAACAGGGCGGCGAATCATAACATCTACCTGGAGATAGAAAATGACAACGGGACAGTTAGCCACGAAGATCATGGTTTGGCGGGGTTGCTCAAATCGTTAACGAAATTTCTGGCAGTGATTTGCAACTAATTTGGTGTACTGAGTCAATCCCATCTTCAGGGGGCCTAGACTTAAAAGAAAAGTTAGGTAAGTTTCCGATGAGGGCTAGAAGGAAGGGACACATAGAGAAAGGGAGAAAAAGGAAAACACGAAGAGACACAATGACACTGACTGAGGTTAGACAGTAAGGATAAGTGTCACATGTGTGGAGCAGCTCCTCTCTGCTGGGTGGAGGTTGGTCCTAGCAGTGCGGCAGAGGAGAATGTTTAGGTGATTTGTGTTGTGTTTAGGAAGTTAGCTGTGTGTTTACCTAGAAGGATAGAAATCATGTTAGTGTGAGGCGTGGTCATGAATTGTCGGTCTGTGTCAGTGGGTTTGGTCTACCCCCTTTTGCTGTCGGTTGGAGTCCCAATGTTTCTTTATCGGCTTTTGGCGAACCTATTGAGGAACTGCCTTGCTGCGCTTTTGCCCGATTTTGGTTTGGTGGGCAACAGGCGAGAGCTTGTGGGATTCCTTTCAGTGGGGTAAGGACTTTCTCCGACTGGCGATAGGGAGTGTTCTGCCAAGGATGGCGAAACCGTAATACCACACTTTGTTTCTGTAAGGTTGAAAATGATCAAAGACTTCTGCTTTCCTGCCCCAAACACTTCTTCTGCAACAAAAGGGCCATTTGGCACTCCTGAGGACACAGAGGAGCTGATAGTGATCAAGGCCTGTAGGCCAAAATGTGTATACATCGGGGGTCTGCTGATTGTAATACCTTTACAGAGGGTGAAGCTGTAATTTGCTGATTGGTCAGTTTGAATGTCTCACATTTGGGTTTTAGTCACATGGTCAGGGAAAGGATAAAAGAGGACTGTAACTGTTGCTCTGCCTCTTCTTTTTACCTTGCTCTCCCTTTCTTTGGTGGAGCTCTCTTCTTGGGGCTCTGCTCTCTTTCTCTCTCTACCCCCTCCCCCCTCTTTTTCTCTCTCTCAGGTAACATTCCACATACATGTACATGTCGGGTACAATTAACTGTCTATTTTTACCATCTTTCATCTACTGTGTAACCAATTTAAGTGTAACCATAACGGAATATTGTTATTAAATCATTTTAATGATAAATGAGATGCTAACTAGTCTTAATTCAACATTAACATTGACGTGCTACATATTGCAATACAATATAGTCACTCAATAGCAACGCTCTCCCACATATTTAGCTATTATAACTGCGCTTATTTCCGTCGTTGGTATAAGTGGCAGTGGGTGGTTTTAGACTAGAAATGTACAGATTTATACCATCGTGCTGATAACATTTCTTTAGTCCTTCGGCAGTCCTACAGCCTGAACCACTGTTGGAAGCCACCCTTACAGATGGTGCCGAAACCCGGGATCCCTTGCAGTGAATTTTCTGAGATTTACTTTAGTCGGTCATCAGAGTGTGGATATTTTTCACAGTTGATCTTGTGGATAGATAAAAGCTGGCCTTCTTACTACGGAGTGGGTAAGTATGTTTTAATTCTCTATTTTGTATGGTATAGAAATTAGAAGGTTGTGAGTAGCTTCAATAGTCCCATTACTGTACAATCCGACAACATTCAGATTATCTCCTCAGGGATGGAAGGGAAAATTTCTAACAAAAGTGACGTATTGTTTGCTTTATGGAGCGAAAAAGTTGAACCTACATTGTGCAAACTTAAGAAAGAATTTGTTGATAATCGATGTTCAGATTTTGAAATGCTTAATTGGTGGAATGCATTTGGCAAACATCAAAAGAAATCAAAACATGGTGAAATAATTGAGGCTTTAAACTTCATAAGCTGTACTCGGCTACGTGATTTGATTACACATCTATCTTCAAGTATAGATGCTAAATGTAAAGAATTGCATTCAAAAAATGCAGAAGCACAAAAGTCAGAGGCAAAGATTCAGGATCTTCAATCACAGTTAGATACATTACTAGCTGAACAGTTGGCCCTGAGTGAAAAGTGTAAAAATCACAAGGGCACCATTGCAGATCTCAAGGCTAAGCTAAATGCACAAAAGTTGATGTCTCCCAAAATGCTTAACAGCGATGGGGCAAAAAAGCATGTTCACTCCTTAGAGGAGGTGACTTGCTGTGATGATTTTGAAGCATTTAGTACAGAGGAAGCATGTGCCAGTGCTCAAGAAAGTGTGCCGATTTCAGTTCTTAAGGTGATGCAGCACCGCAATAGTGCAGAGTCATGTACCAGAACGCATGGTGTAAAGGAAGCATTTGAGAGTTATGAAAATCCTCAAATTCCAGGAGAATGCAGCACACAACTCTGTGGCAAAGATAGCAGGTTTTGTAGTTCCTGTCACAAAAGAGGCCATACAGAGGAAAAATGCTGGTCACTGGGTAGGGGTAGACCTCCACCTTACTTTCTGAAACATAGGATATCACTTTCTAAAGTTAAAGATCAGTGGTTTACATGTAAGAAGTCATCCTCAGGTAAAACTCTCAGTGAGTTGACTGCATTGTTCATGCAAGGCCTCCAGCTATTGACTTCACTTGCTAGTGGGTTAGCAGTTTAATAGCAATGCGTTTAAAATGTAAACATCCCGATTTCAAGGATCCTGTTTGTATTTTCAAGTTAGTAATTGTGCTAAACACATTGTGAGTATAGACCACACAGTATAGTTGTTTGTGATACTACATGTACACATAGACTAGTTGAGTTTATTCCTTAAAAACACGACTGCTTTACTGTAAGTGTGGGAAACACTTAGGTAAAAGGTTGTAGATGCTGCTTGCATACTAGACCATGCGTCTTGTGTAAAATTGGAATAATTGTAGTACTGGCATCTTTAAGTTGCATGTGTGTATGTTGAATTTGTTTGCCTCCTAATTGGTACACTCTGCTATTTTCAATATAGCTGCAGTGATCCATGGACAGGAGCATAGAATTGCCATGTGGCCACAGTGTGATTTCACAATTGTCTTAACTATGAAAATGCTTTCCCTAACAGCAGGTTTCATTGCCTCTGAACTTTGCACTTTATCATGCTTAACAAAAAACAAAGGGATTGATGTGGAAGTATTTTGAGCCAGACCACACCTCATACTCAAATTCCCATGCTGGCTCCCTGTTATAACAGGACCAAATTTGCATCACAATTGTAAAACTTCCATGCCTTTGTTTGGAGCATGATTATACTGACACATAGCCACAGCTAAGTACAGACACATATAACCTCACCTGATCTTCACACACAGAGTGAAATCTACATCTGTCTGATACTGCCTTAAAAATGTACTTTAATAGTATATTTCATCCAGTTATTGTTTGTTTTTCTTTTAATTTGCTTAATCATTTAGCTACCATTTGTCTCACCAAGTTGCTTAAAATGCAAATTAGTATTTTTCACTTTTGTCAAAGTATGTAAATTTGCATTGACTTATCATGTATGCTTTTGAAACATTTCTGAAACGATTTTAATTGCTGCTTCTTCATATGTTGTTCATTTTAGTTGCAACAATGATTGTTTGTGGACAATTTAATTTCTGTATTTGGTTACACTGAATATTTTGCTGATACTCTTATTGATGAAGGGGTGTTGAAATCAATAATTGTTGATGTTGTTATAATGCAATTAATTTTAATGTTTCCAAAAACAGAGCTTTTCAGATTATCTTTTGTTCTTACCTTGACCATCTTTTTAAATACATCAATTTAAATTAAGGGCTTTTTGCCAGAGACAAATTCAATCTGACCACATCATTGACAAATGCCATGTATATCTTTGCTGTTTGTTGTGCCATATGATCTTTTGGAATTACAGGGTCCCTGCTGCACGCATTCACCTCCTGTGTCCTGTCTCAGAAAGAGAAACAAGGGTGTTCTACAGTCTTCAGTTCCTGCTTGTGTGGAGTTGTGAAGTATTTAATGGACAATTTGCATATCAATGAAAGGTGCAATACCATTAGATGAAGTTCTCTCACACAAAGCTGAAAGGAAAACAAAGACTGACCATCTGCAATTGCAACAAGCCTGGACTAGAAGTCTGAAGATGACATCTGCACACAACAGAAAGCATGTTTCTATGGACTATGTCACCTTTTGCCTCTTTTAGGTGTGGCCAACGGTGCCAAGGGGCGTCTGTAAGGTTGAAAATGATCAAAGACTTCTGCTTTCCTGCCCCAAACACTTCTTCTGCAACAAAAGGGCCATTTGGCACTCCTGAGGACACAGAGGAGCTGATAGTGATCAAGGCCTGTAGGCCAAAATGTGTATACATCGGGGGTCTGCTGATTGTAACACCTTTACAGAGGGTGAAGCTGTAATTTGCTGATTGGTCAGTTTGAATGTCTCACATTTGGGTTTTAGTCACATGGTCAGGGAAAGGATAAAAGAGGACTGTAACTGTTGCTCTGCCTCTTCTTTTTACCTTGCTCTCCCTTTCTTTGCTGGAGCTCTCTTCTTGGGGCTCTGCTCTCTTTCTCTCTCTACCCCCTCCCCCCTCTTTTTCTCTCTCTCAGGTAACATTCCACATACATGTACATGTCGGGTACAATTAACTGTCTATTTTTACCATCTTTCATCTACTGTGTAACCAATTTAAGTGTAACCATAACGGAATATTGTTATTAAATCATTTTAATGATAAATGAGATGCTAACTAGTCTTAATTCAACATTAACATTGACGTGCTACATATTGCAATACAATATAGTCACTCAATAGCAACGCTCTCCCACATATTTAGCTATTATAACTGCGCTTATTTCCGTCGTTGGTATAAGTGGCAGTGGGTGGTTTTAGACTAGAAATGTACAGATTTATACCATCGTGCTGATAACATTTCTTTAGTCCTTCGGCAGTCCTACAGCCTGAACCACTGTTGGAAGCCACCCTTACATTTCCGACACTGAGTTCCTTGTGCGAAGGAGATGGCTAGCATGGGGCTTTACATCCAAATGTGCTCGGTGGCTTGGGTTTCTTGGTTGAAGCTGGCAACACATCAGGCATCCTTCTATGTAATCTGCCACATCTTGTTGTATGCCAGGCTACTGTGCCACCTGTTTGAATGGGTTGTAGGTGGTTTTGGCACCACAGTGCACTGCGCATGGTGCATCGTGTGCATGCCTAAGCCTCATCCCCCTTTGGCTCTGAGGGACTACAAGCTTTGGCGCAGTTAGGGGCTCAGAGACATATGTGAGGGCACCATTTTGCAGATGCAGCATGTTTTTAATGGATTGGAGGGTGCGGAGGTCTGAAAACGTGGATTAGTCGAGTGTAGATCTTGTAGGGGAGTAAAGTTCGAAGATGTGAGCAGAAATGGGTGGGTCTGCTGATGTGGGAGTAGGAGGGGTGTTGCATACCAATGGTATGTTGGTGGCGGGTAAGAGCTGTAGCCATCGGGATGGGTGGGAGGGCATGAAATGTATTGAATGGTTGTGATGGGCAAGGGTCGCTGTTGAGCCGGACCACGCCCGCTTTCAGATTGCCCTGGTGACTGTCTGGGCAGTCATGGACTTACGCTGTGGGCATCAGTTTCATTGGGCCACAGTCCGGGACGTCCTTTGCAAAAGAGTCCCTGTACTCATGTAGAATTTCTTTAAGTCCTTGGTGATCTGCTTTCTTGAGTCTGGTGTCCTTTGGTAGGCTTTGGTGTCTGTGCTTCGTTGCTTTGAAGAGATTCAGGCTGCCGGCTGAGTTTTCCTGCCCAGGGGCTAGCACTGCGACAGATACTAAAGTGTCTTGGACATTTATGGCAGTTCTGAGTTGAGGGGGACCTGAGTCCCACGCTTGCAGTGAGCAGAGGGAAGGGCCTTGTTCTTTGCTGCTTGGCGTTGAACTTGAGCTTGGCCTTGACTTTGACACTGCATCGTCACTAAGCAAATTGAAGGCAACGTCTGTGGCTTGACACTGCGACTCATTGGGGACTACTGACTGGAAGGGCAATGGCTCACGGACTTGCGTCCACAACTTCAGGTGCTTAAAGTCTATCAAGGGTTTGAAGCGATTTAGCAGATCCTTTCCTATGAGGAGCGGATAGTTGTTTAGAGGTGAGATGTAGACTGGGTGGATGAGATTCATCGGTCCCACTGTTAGGTGAATTGGGGCCACATGTTTCAGCTGTAGGCCCATGTTTGAGTGTGTTTGCAGGTTCAGTTCGCACCTTTGGAGTTTGAAAGTTACATCAGTTATAGTTCTTTGAATTTTCTCAAGGAGTTCAGTTGACATTAGAGTGATGTCGGCTCCTGTGTCTAGAAGGGCTTCCACTTTGACATGACCCTCGATGGTGATGGGAAGGTAAAACTTTCTCGTTGTACCTTTCTCGGTGAGATCGCCTAGGAGTTGAGGGGCTGGAGTTTGAGATGAGATAGGTACGAGTTCAGGACTGATTCTATGTTCTTCGGAGGAGTGGCAGACGACTAGGACAGCACTTTCAGGTGATTGAGTGGTTATATCAGCAGGTGTTTGTTGGAAGCTTCTGTGATCTGACGTGTCATGTGTTGAGTCAGTTTCTGTCTCTTGCTCTGGATGTTTAAAGAAGCTTTCTTGTCCATCTGAAGTTATGACAGTTACAGTGTTCTTGGGGTAAGGAGAAGAGGTGCTGTTCTGTGTGGTTTGTTGGAGTAGGTGGTCGTTGCCTTCTTGTCTGGCCGCTAGTCAGGCCGCAGTGGGTTTCTCTTTCTTTTCCCACTTCCGATCCTCCTTTTTGCGTTTGAAGAACTCTTGCATCATCATTTTCATCAGTTCTTGTGAATCAAAACACGGCAATGTCTCTTCTTCATGTGTAGATTCAGCTTGAGCTTGATCAGTGTGAGTGATCAGACTGGTTGCATTAGATTCCCACGAGCCATTTCCTGAGCTTCCTGATGAGGTTGGCTGGCTCCATGATCTCTCCCATCGATTCTCACAAGGTCTTGGATGGTACCAGGATTTTTCCCAGTAGCGTTCAGGTGAGTGTTGTCGTCCGCGTGGTCCATCCCAGCGGTCGTTTCTTTGTGTAGGTCGGGCGCCAAAGTGAAAGTCACGTTCTCTGTTGAATGAGGATGGTCTCCATTCTCTAGGAGGTGGCTTGAAGCTTTCTTGGTGTTGGGCGCCCTCTAGGGTCATTTCTTGACACTGTGTGTTGAAATCAAGAACTGCAGTAGACTTGGTGCCTTTTTCTGACGCCATCTTTTGCTTGCCGTAGGCTTTGTGCGCCAGGTCTCGCAGCTGTTGAGACGTCATTGTTTGTGGGCATGCAAGGACGCCAAGGTGGTGGCTTACCGCGGGATGGAGATTTCTCAGAAAGAGAGTCTTAAAGTTCATGTCCTGCTCCATGTCAGGTTCGTTGCGAGCTCCGAAGTATGCTTCTCTAAGCCGGCTATAGTATGCCTGGGAGGATTCATGACGACCCTGTTTTGTCTCCAGGGCAGCCACCAGTCCTTGCTCTGATTCTGGGGCTGCAAATTCTTTGATGAGGGCTTGGCGGAGCGACTGGTAGTCATTCTTTGTGTGAGAAGGCTGTCGGTCCAGGAAGCTCCGCACTTCAGGGCTGGATGTCGTTCGCAGCAGATAAAGTCTGTCTTTGTCAGTAACATTGGGTCTCATTTCTAAGTGAAAATCGACATCATTCAAGTAAGAGTGGACGTCTTGACCATCTGGTACACTCGGGGTGAATTTGCTGACGTTTCGGGCCAGCTTGTCAAGGTCTTTGAGGTTCATGCCATGTGATGGGTTATGGCTGGCCTTGGGGAGTTCTCGTAGCTTGGGTGTGAGGTAGGTTTCTTCAGAGGGAGCTGGCGAGGGTTTCTGAGTCGCTCCCTCCCCCTTTTTCTCACGTGACGTTTCAGGAACATGGGACCCGGGCCTGCTTAGCAGGGGTGAGGCCGGGGCCCGTCGCGTCCTGGTTGGCTCAGGGCGCAGTTCATAAGCATGTATGAGTTCGTTTTTGACACTGTCCAATTCCTCTTTCATGTCGTCAAGTTGTTGAGTGCGGTAACTTATCTCAGTTCTTGCCTCGTTCAGATGTGTTTCGAGGGCTTTAATTCTGCTGTTCTTGTCTCTGAAGTCCAGCCTTGCCTTTTCCAGTAGCTGCTCGGCGTACTGTTGCTCGTCGCTGAGTTCGGCGCGGGCTGACTTTGCTTGCTCCATTTCTTGTGTGTTGTTAGCTAGAGTTTCTTGTAGTCTAGCAATCTCCTCAGTTGCTCTGGGATCCGTCTCGTTGGACCCTTCCCGTTGATCTTGAGCCTCCAGCTCTAGCTGCTCGATGCGTCGCTGTGCACGTTTCAGCTCCTGCTGGAGATAGGCGGCTTGTCTGGCGCTCCGTTTGAGAGAGGCGACGAGGGTGTGACTCAGGGAGCCAGTGATCTTTGCTAGCTCTTTGTGTCCGTAGCTCTGACCTGGATCATGTTTCATGATGCCTGTTATGTTGTTGTCCAGTTGGTCTTGTGTCTGGTGTTTGACAGCTTCGGCGGCTTTGGGTAAGAGGCTGTCCGTCACGGCGCTTAGCCAGATTTCCAAGTCCTCCCAGTGACCAACGGGGTCTGTTGGGCGAGGCATGTTTTGATGCCGTGAGGAAAGACCAGACCACTGACTGACACAGACCTGTAGAAAGAAGAACAAACAAACAAAACAAACAAACAAAACCAAAACAGTGGTGTGAGTGCGGTGGTGTCGGGTGTAAGTGGGTTTTGGGTGTGTTGTGTTGAGGTGAGCGTGGTTCTCCCCACAGGTGGTTCACTGGTGTGCACGCCTCCAGCTAGCGTCGCTATGGAGGAGGCGAGGGGGTACCCACAGGTGTTGTAGCTAGAACAGAGAGAGGAAAGAGGAACAAACACCCACAGCAAAGAACGGCGTAGTCGTCGGCTGCTTCCCCCTTTTTCTAAAGAGAAGAGAGAAAAGAGGCAACAACAAAAGGAACACTTTGGGAAGAAGGTAGAAAGAGAGAGATTGGGAGAGAGAGGGAAAGTGAAATACACCTTTCTGGCCGCAGAATGAGTACAGTCAAGTTTTTTTTTTTTTCAACTTGATGTATGCTTCTAGATACGGTGCTCAGAAACGGGAATTTCAACACGCCAGGACTATGATTGTCATTATAATCTCCTCCGGGATGAGGGAATATACAATAACAATGACAGTATTGGCTTTGCAGCTGGTAGGATTGACACTGTACACCAATCAGAGCGTTTCTGGAAACGGGTTCACGACTGGCGCCTATCAGTCCTCGCTGGACTCGTTGGGACCTTGGCTGTAGGGTTCCACGATGAGAGGGGAAAGTGAGAGTTAGGCACAAGTTTAATTGGCGTTTTCAAGTTGTATGAACATTGATTAAATGTCTTTTAAACAACCAAAATTCTCTGCTTTTATGATTCTCACAGGCACAATCGAGGAAATAGCAGCAGTAGTCGAATCAAGAGGAGGACAGCTAGGTGAAAGAGAGAGAGTGAGGAGAGAGACAGCCAATTGGAAATGAGGTTTCGCTCCCAAGTCAGGGAATATGACAAGACTTGATTATTACAATTACAATTAAAGCCTTGGTTTGCAAATTAAAATTGATGTTTCAATTCAGTAATGATTGTGGGAGAACTAAAACTGTAACGCTTTGTTAAAGTTTTAGTCAGCAGTTGTAATCGAATGAATCAACACAAACCATTGAGGTATGGGAAAAGGAACAACTATTGATTGTAAAAAGGAGTCGTTTTCAAATCAATAATGATTGTTCCTGGTTATAATTTAGAAGTTTTCATTAAAAATTGGTCAAGGAAATGATCATTTCTCTATTCAACGTGTATCATTGCCGTCTGAAAAGGGGAAATGTGATTATGATTAAACTTAAAATTAAAATGTTCAATTAAAATCAAAAATTTTAATTAAAATCAAAGTTTAATTTAGAGATTAAAATTTCCAAAAAAAAAATGTTTAACATAAATTATCACCTTGGCAATGAAAGTTGGTGACCAAATTAAAATGATGCCTCCTTAAAATTGACTACAAATAATCAATGTTAAATCAATCACAGAAATTGCGGTGTGGCAAGGAGATGTGATTATTTATTAAGATTGATCAAAGTAATCAAATGAATCAGCTTAAAAATAGTATTTGATTATAAAGCTTGTAAAAGTTTAATCTGGCAATGCAAACAGTCAAAAGGAGAGAGCCTTAAATCGAAACAATAAAATGTTTTAATTTGAGATTTATGATAGGGCTTTAATGGTTGATTACAATCGCATCAAAAAGAGATTTAAGTTTAAAACTGTCAATATTCCTGTCACATGGGAGGAGGGAAGAAATACAAGGAATAGTGTACAGAGATATGAAGTAAAGAAGTTTGCAGAATGATCGTTAAAGTTCAAAGCTTGTGATTGAGTCACCCAAACAACGTTACACACACTGAGTTCAAACACAACGGATCACCCTAACGCTGTGTGCTAACTGCTATTCTTCAAAGCCAGTGGTTTTACATAGGCTTAGCTTTAGCTTTAGCTAGTTTAGCTCTACCACTTGTTAGCGGTAGCTTTAGCTAGTTTAGCTATACCACTTGTTTACAAAATGAGCGGGCGGACTGCGCCTGCGCCACGAAACAAAAAGGTGTGTTAGGATTTCCGGGTCGCAGCGTTTCTATGGCAACAACCAGCAAGTGAGAGAGTTAAGCAGTTTTAAATACAATGCATGAAATGACAGCACATTTCGGAATTGCACAACAAATAAGCACTATTTAGATTATCTTATAGCACCGTCTCAACTCATTAGAGTGAGGCACATTTATCCACAGATTTACTGCGATTAATTTAATTTTGTGCTAGTCTGTTTAAACAGCACATGTGGACTCAGCCACACAATTTTATTCGATCAAGATCTCAAAATTCTCCCATAAAGCAACGCGTGGGTGCTCGCGCTGAGCGCCGCGTCTTAACTTCACTAACGTTAGTTTTAAGTGAATACTTGGTAAAAGAGCATTAGATCGCGAGCCTAAAGATCTTAAACCGGGAGTCAGCTTAAGTTTTCACTCTGGAACACGCAGGGTAAAACACTAGCTGCAAGGCCTTTTGACAGAGAGGAAAAACAAGGAACACGCTTATTTTCCACCTTTCCTTCGCGGACAATTTCTAAAACTTTACTGCAGTTTAAATTCTTTACACAACAACTCAAAGTTATGCTTTCATTCATTCCAGACTGGCAGCCACAATAAAGTATACAGTACACAATAAACTGTTTCTCTGTCTTTTGTCTATTTCTTCCGGCTAAAATAGAACAAAATACCATGTAGAATGACTTGTTTTATGTTCAAATAGTTAGATGTGTTTGCCCGCATTCTCCACCATCATGTAAGGATTAATTAGCTCAAATTTATAATGATTCAAATAAGGAATCGAATCGAAAGATTCGAAAGTTGATTAAATTGATTCAGAATTAATAGATTACACTTCTTAACCATTCGTCCAGCAAAGTGGTCAATTCAGCATACTGTATTAACTCAAAAGGTTTATATTATGTTCCTGGCCAAGATCACAAATAAACCAAAGTATTACGTTAGGAAATTTTAAAGCTGAGGTAGCTTGATCTAAACACAGATAGAACTTTTGTGAACATAAAGTCAAGACACTTCTTTTAATGAAACAATGATTTATTGAACTACTCTAAGACATAACACTAATCTCTACTAAGACACAAATAAAACACACACACACACACACACACACACACACACACACACACACACACACACACACACACACACACACACACACACACACATTCACACTCACACTCATACAGTTCCGGGGATGAGTAATTACTGAGTTGAAGAGAACCCCAAATGTTCTAGTATCTTAACTAGTTCTTAGATCGCAACCTTAGAAAATCACAAAAGCAGAGACTTAGCTTTTAACTACTTAGGGAGTATTTTGCACCAGTTTCAGCGAAGTAAAGAGAGATCTTGTTACTTGCGTTTGTGCCGGGAACGGGGGTTCCGGGGGCTCGTCTGAGCGAAAGTTCTGGTTGGTTGCTGGTCGATGACTGTACTTTGGGAAATCCCTCGACGTGGAGGAGTGATTTGCTGGAGCCGGTCTTCGGTTGCCTGGTTACGCGGTTCGACGCGTTCGGAGCTCTTCTGTATCAGAGTTGCGAGACTTTGGCAGTCACGAAGTTTCAGTTTGTTCTGTAGAGTTTTGATGGCGCAATCGCGTGCTTGGTCAAGTCAAGTGGTCGAGCGCAGATGGAAAAACACTCCAACCACAAGAGGCGAAAGGCGTGAGGCGAGAGCTGAGAGCTCTGAGTTCGCTGAGTTCGCGCAGTTCTGTTAGGAACATGAAGTTTTAAACGGGCCGCTAGGGCACGTCCCCCGATGCTGGGATCCAATGGCATTGCTTAAAGGGGCGGGTCACGCCACCCCCTTTCCGTCCTGTAATTCCTTCTGGTACGTAACTTATTAGGATATGGATTTCTCTGCAACTTTTGTTATTAACTTCAATAAACTATTTCAATGCATAAAGTAAAAGCAATATCATTTTCTTGTTCATTCAGACAAACTACAATCGCCAAGAACACTCATCCCATATCAAACAATAGTATATCGCTTGCATGCTAATACAATTGACAACTTCCTTTCCTAAAGGCATATAATGCATAGATTAAACTCCATGAAAACATGAAAACATATGATACTGTTAATAGTAATACTAATAAGCTGATCGTTTCTTAAAGATTGTCTATGCATTGTACTCAATTGAGACATGCGGTGCGTTTGGAATGTCAGAGGAGAGGGGGGCAGGAAATCCGAAAAATCATGTGAATCACGCTGGACAGATCATGTGCCTTGGATGCTCTGAGACAAAGAGCGTTTTTCCTCTCAGGATGCGTAAGACGCAGATCTCGACAAAAAGCGGTCCATACAATTAGCGTCTGGTGATCGTCATGTGATGGTCATGTGTCAATTTTGTGGCTGGGAGGAGGGTTCTTTTTGATTAACAGAAATGTGAACACTTCTGTTTGGGTGCTTTGTTCCGCATTCCTACACCACGGACAAGAGGGCAATGTGATCCTCGGCCCTCGAGCACACAAGGAAAACAATGGTACACCTCTGCCTGGTAGCCAGCCAGCGCAAGAGGTACTCCTCGGCCCTCAGGCACACGAGGAGTCTTAGTCTTTAGTCTGGTAAGAGTCAGAACAAGAGGGACTGAAAATGACTCGGCCTGGTGACCTTGCCAGGACATGAGAAGTATAAGCCTTTGTCTAGTATTTCACAGACAAGAGGGCGATATGATCCTCGGCCCTTAGGCACACGAGAATAGGATTCTCGACCTTTGCCTGTCATTTGACCAGTGCAGAGGGAGAAATAGTCCTCAGCCCAGAATGTTCCTCGGCCCTCAGGCACACGAGGAAAGTGGTAGACCTCTGTCTGGTTGCCAGCCAGAGCAAGAGGTACTCCTCGGCCCTCAGGCGCACGAGGAGTCTTAGTCCTTTGTCTGGGAGGAGCTAGAACAAGATGGACTGAAATGACTCGGCCTGGTGACCTTGCCAGGACACGAGAGGTATGAGCCTTTGTCTTGTATTCCACGGACAAGAGGGCTGTGTGATCCTCGGCCCTTAGGCACATGAGGAAAACAGTGATACGCCTCTGCCTGGTAGCCAGCCAGCGCAAGAGGTACTCCTCGGCCCTCAGGCACACGAGGAGTCTTAGTCCTTTGTCTGGGAAGAGCCAGAACAAGATCGAATAAGGGACCGAATAAGCCATTGTCTAGTATTCCACAGACAAGAGGGCAACATAATCCTCGGCCCTCGGGCACACGAGGATAGGGCTCTCAACCGCTGCCTGTCATATGACCAGCGCAGGGGGAGAAACGCTCCTTGGCCCTCAGGCACTCGAGGAGAAAGTAGGCGAAAAGACTTCTCTTCTTTCTTGACAGAAATAATGTGCCTTGAGAAGTCTCCTCCTGGCTAGGGAGGGGACTGAATTTCTGGGCTTAGCCTTTGCTAAGGCGAGAGGACAAAGGAGCCAAGAGTGGCTCTGAGGTCGAGTTCATAGAATCTGATGAACGTCAGAGGCGAGGACCAACCCGCAGCACTGCAGATGTCCTGGCTAGGGACACCTGCCATTAGAGCTTTTAGAGGCAGACAGCCTCAGGAGGAGTGAGTCTTGACTCCCCATGGAGATGGGAGACCAGAGGACTTGAAAGCAGTAGAAATGGCATCTATGATCCATCTACTGATAGCTCTGTTTATGCCACATGCTTTTGTGGCCGTATGTGCGCAGTGCTCACACTGGACACATGCAGTTATACTTCCAATTTTGGTCACGCTCCAAGAATGGAGGGAATAGAGGCTTGGGACCCCTTGGGGTCTCAACCTGAGTGCACCGCAGAGGAAAACATATGACCAAGGGGGTTTTACCCACTGACAGGCCACCGAAAGGGGCGTGGTAGGCCAGTGAGCCGCCACGAACGCCTTCAGGGTGGAGTGAGCTGGTTTTGTGGACAGGTGAGTTTGCAGGGACTCTAGTACTGTACCAAACGGGCAGTAACTTGGTCTAAACGGTGTTCATGACACCACGAAGCCAGCAGGTTCCACTTAAGGCCATAAGGTTTCCTCGTAGAGGGAGCTCTGGATTGGAGAATGGTCTTGACAACCTCAGGTGAAAGACCAGATTCTATGAGTTGTGCCCCTTCAGGGGCCACACCCATAATTTCCACATCTCCGGGTGAGGGTGGCAGATTGCGCCCCCAGCCTGGGAGAGGAGGTCCGAGAACCATACTCGGACCGGCCAGTACCGGGCTAGAAGTAACAGCCGTACCCGATACCGGCGTACTCTTTCCAGAACTCCTGGGTGCAGAGCGATCGGGGGAAATGCGTACGGACGAAGCCTCGGCCACGTCTGTACCATGGCGTCCAGTCCGAGCGAAGCTGGAGGCACTAAGGAGAACCAGAGGGAACATTGCGATATCTCTCGAGTCGCAAGAGGTCCAACTGAGTCTGGATAAAAATTCTCCATGCTTCATTACTTTCTGGTGAAGCATTGATTCCCCGGGCCTTGGCCCCTGCATCAGCAGTACGTCTGCTCTCGAGGACCAGCTAGGTCACCAGGTGCACCGTGGAGGAAAACGTATGACCAAGGGGACTCTACCCACTAACAGGCACCGAAAGGGGAGTGGAAGGCCAATAACGCCGCCACATACACCATCAGGGTGGAGTGGGTTAGCCCTGCGGAACAGCGAGACTGCAGAGACTCCAGTACTGTGCCAATCGGGCAGTGAACTGGGTCAAATTGGTGCTGGTTACACCATGCAGTAAACCACTTCCTCTTAAGGTCATAGGGTTTCCTCGTAGGGGGAGCTCTGGAGTAAAGGATGGTCTCAGCAACCTTGGTTGAGAGACTGGCCTCTATGAGATGTGCCCCCTCAGGGGTCACTTATTCCAGAACTCCCGGGAGCAGAGCGATCGGGGAAAGGGCGTTCAGACGAGGCCTCGGCCACGTCTGTACCGCAGGAGCTGGAGGCACTAGAGAGTACCAGAGGGGACATTGCGATGTCTCTCGAGTTGCAAAGAGGTCCACTTGAACCTGGCCAAACACTCTCCAAATCTGCTTCACTACTTCTGGGTGAAGCATCCATTCCCCGGGCCTCGGCCCCTGCCTCGACAGGACGTCTGCTCCCACATTGAGATGTCCAGAGATATTGGACTGCTCTCAGGGAGAGAAGTTTCCCTTGAGACCACAGGAGGATCCAGTACGCCAGCTTGTATAAGGGGCGTGAGCGGAGACCTCCTTAGTGATTATATAGTAGACTACCGCAGTGCTGTCTGTACGAACTAGCATGTGACGGTTTCTCAGGTCTGGAAGGAAACACTTCAGGGCCTGGAATACAGCCAGCATCTCTAGGCAATTTATGTGCCAGGAGAGATGGTGATCGCTCCATAGGCCTTGGGCTGAGCGGCCACTTATGACCGCTCCCCACCCGCTCCCTACCCTCATCGGCCTTGCGGTACAAGAGTCAGGGCCGTTTAGCCGAGGACCTCTTAGACTAAAGCATGACCCTCGGATCGGGCTTAGTCTTTGAAGCCCCCGGTCAGGAGTGTTGCTAACCCCGCCCTCTAGGTCTCACCGGAGGGAAACAGGCTGCAATGCTCCTATTATGAGCCTCTTATGTGAGGAGCTGGTACACGGCTGGGGTTTCATGCTCCCATCCAGCAACCCCGACACGTGTACATTTTGCCCACCAAGCCTGTAAGTTATTTAGGTGGCCTGGAAAGCAAAGACGGAGCTTTCAAGGATGATGCCAGCCTGGGCGACAGATAGCTGGCTAGCGTCTGTTCAACCCGCAGCATCATCTTTCTTTCTAGTTTTTCCCATGATCTAGACAGTTCAGTGTGCAGATCGGGGAAGAACAAAAAGCTCCGTTTTGGAAGTGCTGACTTAGTCCGCAGAAAACATAAAGTTTGCTTTTCTGCGGCTCATTTTTCTTATTTAGCTACTGCATTAGTCAGCACGGCCAACAGCTCCTCATACTGAGGCGATCAGGGGGGGGGGGGGGGGCGGTTGAATACTTTTGACAACGTTCTCCACATCAACCTCCTCGGAGGAAGATAGGGGAAGCGTTGAAAACTCTTTCTGGAAGGAAGTAACCGCATTGCGGGCTTCCTTATCCAGTAGGAGGTTTACCGATCCACCAGGTAAGGAAGGAGATAGGGGATCACCCATCTCCATTCCCTCTAGTAGATCGAGCTGCGATCCCCACGAGTGCAGCTACCGCTCCGCCTTGGCGGAAGCGGGGCCAGACCCGCGAGGAACGCTAGCGAAGGCTCCCTCCTCGAAGAGAGCCTTCCAGGAACGGAGCACCCGCAGTGGAAGACGCTCACACTGTGGACAGTCAGCCTTTTCGAGGGCTGACTGTGCGTGCTCCGCACCCAAGCAGACCACGCATAGACTGTGTGTATCCCCACCAACAATGAAACGTTGGCAGGGAGGAACACACTGTCTATGTGGCTGCTATACCGCCTTAGTTTCTTTAACTTTCTTTCCCCCTTTGGTTGACATATTGCTCAAAATAAAGGTGTGCAAACTGGCACAAAAAACAGCAATATGTTTTTAAGACAGACACAGAGCGCTCTCGCTGAATGACAAAAGCTGCCGCCGGCTTCAAACGCACGTGCTTTATACTTCCTGGTCGCTGACATCACCGCGCCTGTGACGTCACTCCCGTCGTATGATTGGTTGTTAGACTATGACTCAGAATGCTGCCCGCCAATGGCGTTCCCCCAAAGCGTATATGACGCGGCTCAAGTTCCCGGAAGGGAACTGTATTGTACAGTTTTGAATTATGTGTTTCATTTGGCAAAAGATCTGAAATGTTCTGCTACTTGTGTGTGTAGATGTGCAAATTGTGTGTAGGGTTTTGACAAAATGAGCCTTGTTTTTAAAATTGTGCCTAAGCAATCGTGAAAAACTGTAATATGAATATATTGTCCAAACACAACAAATGAGACAAATATTGCACCTTGATGAAAGTATTTTCACTACATGTAAAATCCTTCAGTACACCATTGCAATTAGGCTGCATTTTGCACTGAAAATCAGAACATATTCTAAATACAATATAGTGCATAAACATTTGTGGAGAAAAAAACACTCTAGCATCATCTCTTCATGTAGCTGGATATGGGCACTTTGTCCACATTACAACCAATGTCCTCCCTAGCAAGACGACAAGGGAAGAATCTTCTCGAATGGCAACTCCATCCTTGTCCAGACTCTGCTTCTATTAGGTCACACAGGCCTCCTCCAGAGCTTGAATGAGGGGTATAACATAGAGTTTATAAACTGTCCACTGCCATGCGTAAGGGCAAAAGGAAAAGAAGGGAGAGTGTTGTGGAAAGTACTGTAATAATGGAACAAGTTTCTGGTTGCATTAGTCCAATACCTAGTCTGTCCAATAATTAGTCTGTCTAAAAATGTGAGTATGTTCCCACAGCATTGGCCCGAGACATTCAAAATAGCTTTTTTTTTTTGTGTGTGTGTAGCAAAAGATGTTTCCTCTTACTGCATCACTGCCTTTCAGTTTTGTTGAAAAAAAAAATAACCTGTTGCCTTTTTATAGTGCTTACACATTGATTCTTGTGTTTACAGTCAAGCACCTAAGTGTCTACACACATGATGGCCATGTTTTATCAATTGGTTCATATGTGTAGTATTTTGGAAAGCAGTACCTTAAAATGGCAAAGAAGTGGCATCATGTTAGATTTCTGTGTCTAATGTAGAGAAGTGTGTTTAGAGTCCTGCAAAACAATGTGTATAGTGTTTTGCAAAAAGTGTGAAGCTGAGTGTTACGGAAGCAGACCAGAAGACTGAGGTAAGTGATAATGATAACAAGTTTATTTACAGCAGAGCAGGATGATGATGATAGCGTGCAAAACCGGGTAAGTGAACAGTTCTGGATGAGTTTCTTGATGTGTAGATGGATACGTGAAGACAGTATATCTTTTCCTTTCCAGGAACGACGGGAGGAGGACCGGTGAAGGTGGAAACACTCACACACACACTGCTGGAGATCCGTGAACAGACTTATGGCTGACACACCGCTGACTGGAGACTGAGACGAGACTTCGACTAGAATAGATGAGAATACAGGTAATTATCAGAAGGTAAGTTAGAAGGTAAGTATAGCAGGGATTTGAGACCACAAGAGTGAAGCTCAATGAGTCCGCTTCGTGCAAACGAGCCCGGACAATGATGACTGTGTGTGTGGTGCTCTTATGGTGAGTTGCTGATTGAGTGCAGGTCGTGGTGATCAGAACTCAGATGATTGTGATCGGGGTGTGATTGTGGGTGCAGAACCTGACCAATCCGTAACACTGAGAAAGTGCTTACAGTTGTGTAGATTTGGGCTGAGGTTTTGCTCCTTGGGTGTCATGATTCACTAATTGTGTGTTATTTTTAATTTTAGTGTGTAAGCAATCGTGAAAAACTGTAACAATTGAAGTCACTGCAGTTTCGTAATGCTGAATATCTATAAAACAACTGATCACTTGCAATGAGGAATATGAGAATCAAAACATGACAAGTGTGTGAGAACAAGTCTCTTTGTGGTTCTGGTTTCCTTGAATATTTAGTATTCATTCCATCTTCATGCACATCTATTCAAGAATAAAGTGAAATTTTTTCTGCCTAAATGGCAGCTATATAAGGAAATACTGAATGAATGATTATATGAATCTATAATCTCACCTGTGATGCAGACTGGAATCATAACCACACCATGTTGGTTTGTTTGGTCAGTGGAGAACTGCCCTCCTGACTGAGCATGGTTTCTCCCAAGATTTTTTTTTTTCTACAGAGCTTGTTTTATAACTGAATTGAGCTCATTAGTTGGTTATCTGAACAATGACAGTCTTTTCTTTTTAGAGCTGCTTTACAGCAGAATTGATCTCTGTTTGCATCATTGAATCATTAGTTTATCCTTTTAAGAGGTTGAAGCTGCTTTGAAATGATTGCATAACGTGTTTAAAGTAAATGCGACTAAAGGTGATGCTGATTAACCCTCTGGGGACTGAGGGTGTTTTTGGGCCCTGAAGAAGTTTTGACATGCCCTGACATTTGTGCTTTTTTCAGTATCTTAAAAACATATGAATGGCCCAAATCTGATTATATTGTAATCAGCACAATTTGGGCTACAATAATATGTAAGCAACATGAATGTACATGTTTGTGTTTTTGAGAAAACAACGTTTATGCGTGCTTAGTGAAAAACAAAATTTTTGAAGTCACTGAAATAAAGTCATGAAACACATACAGAATATTTGTTCACAAGACTTTGAGAACTGGATGTGTTAGGCTAGAGTTTTTTCTATCAAATGATGTGAAAATCATCTCGTTCACTTGTTTACACAAAACAGTATATTGATTTAAATTTTTGAAGACACTTTTTGTTTAGAATGGCTGTATGCGAAGAAGGCGTGAATGATCATGAATAATGCTGTGATTCACACCTGAGAAGACAAAGACCTGCATAATGAGCCGCATAATTAGTTATTCAGTCAGATGACTGAGAGGAACAAAGGAATGAATGAAGGAGTAATATAAGGACAAAATATGTTTGTAGCTTATTTTGAATAGATTTATTTATCAAGAAAAATAACTTGAGATTCACTTGTGAACTTCTTTAACATCTGAAGATGGTACAGTGCTCTCAGGAAAACAGTTTGAGGAGACTCAAGTAAATGTCAGCAGGATTCATGTGTTGAGCAGGGGTCCGTTCTTCGTACCTCGCTTACTACATCCAAGATCAAATGACACATCCAAGATCAAATCATCGCGCTAACTATGAGCTCGCTATTCCGGTTCTCAGAATGCACCTGTTGTTGATGATTAGTATAGCTGGATGAAGTTATTTGAGATCACTGGGTGGCTTAAAAGGGGGTACGTATCGATAGTAGAAACATTGATCGGCAACTCTTTGATTGGTCGGCGAACATGACGAAGGAGCGCGCTCAGTATTTTTCTGCAGCAGAGCAAGAACTCTTGATTGAGGGATTTCAGGAGTTTCAGAGTTTAATTAAAGCGCAAGGGAACACTGCAAAGGCTGGAAAAGCAAGGAGAGAGGGCTGGCAAAAAGTAGTGAACACATTAAATGTGTTAATGCTGCCCATGTTACATGTTTTTTTCTTGGTATGTTATTTTATTTATATTTTTATTTTTTTATACACTACCGTTCAAAAGTTTGGGGTCAGTAAGACTTGTAATAGTCTTTAAAGAAGTCTCTTATGCTCATCAAGACTGCATTAATTTGATTAAAAATACAGAAAAAACATTAATATTGCAAATTGTTTTTACAATATAAAATAATGTTGTTGTTTTATATATATATATATATATATATATATATTAACATACTTTAAAATAGAATTTATTCCTGTGATGAAAAGCTGAATTTTTATCAGCAGTTACTCCAGTCTTAAGTGTCACATGATCCTTCAGGGATCATTCTAATATGCTGATTTATTATTAGAATGATCAATGTTGGATAATATCAACAGTTGTGCTGCCAAATATTTTTTGGAACCTGTGATTTTTTTCCCCCCAGGATTCTTTCATGAATAACAAGTTTAAAAAGTACAGTGTTTATTCATATATATATATACTTTCTTGCAAGATACTTTTCTTTTCCCACGTGAGTCAGTCCGCGTCAGTTGTGCTCTTTAACCAATCAGATGTGACCTCGCCATTTCAACCAATCATAACCCGCCAGGAGCGCAGCCTAAATCCTGTGTGGCCGGGCGGAGAACAGCAACAACAACACAAGAGTTGAGTGAGCCCCGGAGGGTGCGTTTATTGACAGGAGTGCAGGTAAAATGAACAATACGGTGAGTGAAGTGGTGAGGACGTCTTCCTTGAGGTGCAGGGTGGCTTCTTCTGAGTGCTGGTGTCTCCTGGTGACGGTGGCCGGTGCAGGGGGTTGGTGCAAGGACGTGCTTTAACCCCAAACGTGCAACCCGGAAGTGGGGGACCAAGCGGTCACGGCGACTCTGCAGGAGAAAGGATACAGCGGTCAGGTAAGTCTCACAGTGCATGTGGAGATGTATCTCACTCTCTGGTTGTGGCAGACTGCTTATAAAGCTGGTTGTGCCGTGACCGATTGGTCCGTGGTGAGTGGATCCAGCTGGTCCTCGTGTGTTGCCAGGGCGACGCTGATTGCTCCTCGGGACGCCCGTCACACTCCCCCCCCCAAGCGACGTCCTGGTCCTGGAGGTAAAAAGATAGAGGGGAGACAGGGGGTGGGTGGGGAGTGACCCCTGACAGACCTGTGTACGCTGCCCAGGACCGAGAGAGCCCGTCGGCATTGTTGTTGCTGGAACCGGCCCGGTGGCGCACATCGAAGTGGAAGTCCTGGAGCGACAGGAACCACCTTGTGACCCGGGCGTTTGTATCCTTGGCCCGGGCCATCCACTGCAGCGGAGCATGGTCTGTGAAAAGAGTAAATTTACGGCCTAGCAGATAATACCTGAGCTCCAGGACTGCCCACTTGATGGCGAGCGCTTCTTTCTCCACGGCAGCGTAGTTTCTCTCGGCCCGGGTCAGCTTCCGGCTTATATAGACTATCGGATGCTCCTCTCCCTCCTGGACTTGGGAGAGCACGGCCCCCAATCCCGTGTCTGAAGCATCCGTATGGAGCAGGAAGGGGCAGTTGAAGTCCGGAGCGCGCAGGACTGGCTCCGTAGTTAAGGCCTGTTTGATCCGTTGGAAGGCGCGCTCCGCTTCCGGGGTCCATCGTACCAGCTCAGGCTGCCCCTTCCTGGTCAGGTCTGTCAGAGGGGCGGCTATAGAGGAGAAGCTGGGGATGAAGCAACGGTAGTAGCCAGCCAACCCCAGGAAGGCCCGTACCTGGGTCTTGTTGCGTGGCGTTGGTGCCTCCAGGATCGCCTTTACCTTGTCCTCTTGGGGTTTCACCAGGCCTCTCCCGACTCGGTAACCCAGGTACCGGGCTTCTTCTAAGGCAAGGTGGCATTTGCGGGGGTTGGCTGTTAGTCCAGCCCGACGGAGCTCGGACAGCACCCTCCGGAGCCGATCCAGGTGGTCTTCCCATGCCTCCGAGTGGATGACCACGTCGTCCAGGTAGGCCGCAGCGTAGCTCTGGTGGGGCCGGAGGATCACATCCATGAGGCGCTGAAACGTCGCTGGAGCGCCGTGTAGGCCGAAGGGAAGGGTCCGGTACTGCCAGTGCCCCGACGGAGTGGAGAAGGCGGTTTTGGGCCTGGCATCCGCGGAGAGGGGGACCTGCCAATACCCCTTGGTCAGGTCCAGGGTGGTGATGTACCGGGCCCTTCCCAGGCGCTCCAGGAGTTCATCCACCCGGGGCATGGGGTAACTGTCGAACTCCGAGACTTCGTTGAGGCGTCGATAGTCGTTGCAGAACCTGAGGGTGCCGTCCGGCTTCGGGACCAGGACTATCGGGCTGGACCAGGGGCTCCGAGAGGGCTCAATGATCCCCAGCTTGAGCATCTTCTGGACTTCCTCCTCTATAGCCTGCCGGCGGGCCTCGGGGACTCGATAGGGCCGTTGCCGGACGATGACGCCAGGAGGAGTGCGGATGTCGTGGGAGATGACGTTAGTCTGGCCGGGGCTGTCGGAGAATACGTCCAGGAACTGACCGACCAGGTGCCGCAGCTCCGTCTTCTGGGTGGCCGACAGATGGGGGTTGATGTCTACAACCGCGGGTTCTGTGACGGCGAGGGCGACGGCTTGGTCCCTATCTCCAATCCACTTCTTAAGTAAGTTGATGTGGTACAGCTGCAGGGGCCGTCTTCGGCCGGGCTGTCTCACCCGGTAGTTAACAGGGCCTACCCTCTCCTCCACGGTAAACGGCCCCTGCCACTGGGCGAGGAATTTGCAGGCGGCGTTCGGGACCAAGACCATCACCCTGTCACCAGGCTGGAACTCCCGCGGTTGGGCCGGCCGATTATAATGGCGTTGCTGGGCTTGTTGGGACTTCACCAGGTGCTCCCGGACTAATGGCATGACTCTGTCGATCTTGCTTCTCATGTCCTGCACGTGCTCCACCACAGTGCGGTAGACGGCCGGCTGCTGCTCCCAGGCCTCTCGGGCTACGTCGAGGAGACCGCGGGGCTGGCGGCCGAACAGGAGTTCAAAGGGCGTGAAGCCGGTGGAGGCTTGGGGAACCTCTCGAATGCCGAAGAGAACGTATGGTAGGAGTAGATCCCAGTCCTTCTTGTCTTCGGCCGCCACTTTCCGGAGCATCTGTTTGAGGGTCTGATTGAATCTCTCGACGAGCCCGTCGGTCTGAGGGTGGTAGACAGATGTTTTAATTTGCTTTGCCTTCAGCAGCCGGCACAGGTCAGCCATTAGCCGGGACATAAACGGGGTTCCCTGGTCGGTCAGAATCTCCGACGGAATACCCACCCGGCTGGAGAGCAGGAACAGCTCACGGGCAATGGCTTTGGCGGTGGCTTGGCGAAGGGGGACTGCCTCTGGATACCGGGTGGCGTAGTCAACGATGACAAGAATGTGTTCGTGTCCCCGGCCAGACCTCGGCAACGGCCCTACGATGTCCATCCCGATCCGCTCGAAAGGCACCCCGATGATGGGTAGAGGGATCAGAGGACTGGGGGGAGGCTTCCGAGGAGACGTGCGTTGGCATTCAGGGCAAGCTTGGCAAAAGCTCTTTACTTGGGCTTCCAGCCCTGGCCAGTGGAATCTGTCCCGGATTCGTTGGGTAGTGTTCTGGGCCCCCAGGTGGCCGGCCATAGGGTGAGCGTGGGCGAGCTCCAGGACCATCTCCGTTTTTTGCTTCGGCACTACCAAGAGTCGTTTCACCTCCCCCCGTCGCTCTGCGACGCAGTACAACAGGCCATTCCGAACGATGAAATGTGGGAGGGGGTGAGGGGCCGGCAGAATTTCTTGATCCTCGAGCACCCGGACTTGCCGCCAGCAGTGCTTGAGCCTGTCGTCCTCCTTTTGAGCTTTCCCAAAGTCTCCTCCTCCAGTAACCTGTTGAAACACATCGTGAAATAGATTAGAGTGTTGGCCGGCAGACTCACCCTCTCTCCCACTGTCCGTCGTGAGTAGGCTGGAGCGACATCCGGACCCCCGCGACGGCGGTGGCCGCGGTTTGCGGCGGCAGCGGGCAGGCTGTGTGGTGGAGGCCAAGGCGGCGTCGAGCCCCGGCCAGTCTCTGCCCAGTAGTAAGGGGACAGGTAGGTCCTTCAGCACTCCAACTTCCAAGGTCCAGGCTTGACCATCCTTGTGAAAGGTAAGAAGGTTAGTTTGTACCTGACGCGTGTCTCCGTGGACGCAGGTGATTGGCATCAGCGCCTTGGAGGCTGGCCGGGGCCCAAGGGTGGTGGGCCGCACCAGGGAAACTGCGCTGCCGGAGTCCAACAGGGCGCGGAAGTGACGTCCTCGCATCCTGACAGTGGCCGTAGGCGCTTCAGGGGGTGTTTTCTGGTGAACCACACAGCCTGCCATCCAAGCCTTGGTGGGGGTCGACGGCTCTGTGGGCATTGGCTCGTCGCGGGGGCTGGTCGGCCTGTGTACTGGTCGTGGGGTGCCTTCCGGCGGGCGTCGCTCCTGGGGCACCCTCCGGGGGAATGGCTGCGCTCGCTCCCCGACGTCCCGGTGGTAGGTTGCGTCCGCCAGCTCCACGGCGTCGATAACTTCAGCGATGGTCTTCGGCCCCCGCATACCCGCGGCCTGCCTCATCGAGCGGGGTAAAGCTCTCAGCAGCCTGTCTACCACTACCCGTTCGGTCACTTGAGCTGGGGAGGGTGAATCTTCCAGTAGCCAATGCTCAGCTAACCGCATCAGATCGGCGGCCTGGGCGCGGACTGGCAACCGTGTTTTAAACTCCCATTCATGGAAGCGCTGGGCGGCAACGGTTGCAGAGAGGCCGAGACGGCCTAATATTTCTTTTTTTAACTCATTATAATTATTTTGGGAAGACGCTGGTAAGGAAAAATATGCCCGTTGCGCCTCACCGGAAAGCAGCGGTGCCAGTGTCGCAGCCCACGTACCTCTCGCCCACCCTTCGGTGCGAGCGAGTGATTCGAACATCTTAAGGTAGGCCTCAATATCATCATTTGCGGTCAGCTTGGGTAGCAAACGGGCAGCGGTGACTCGAGGATCCGGTAGAGGGATGTTCTGGGCGGCCGGTAAGCGAAGTTCGGCCAAATACCCTTGAATGTGGCTGTGTTGCTCGGTAAGCAGCTCGAAGCACTGCTGCTGGCGGACGCTAACCTCCGTAAGCTGTTTTACAAGTTCCTCCATCGTTGCGGGGAGGAGCGAGCCTAAAAAGAAAGAAAAAAGACAGCCGGAGGTGAGAGGGGCAACAAAATGGCGGTGTAAACAACGTCTTGTTTGTTGGTGTTCTCAGCCGGCGCTAGGAACGTTCATGCCCGCATTCTCCACCACCTTGTGGCCGGGCGGAGAACAGCAACAACAACACAAGAGTTGAGTGAGCCCCGGAGGGTGCGTTTATTGACAGGAGTGCAGGTAAAATGAACAATACGGTGAGTGAAGTGGTGAGGACGTCTTCCTTGAGGTGCAGGGTGGCTTCTTCTGAGTGCTGGTGTCTCCTGGTGACGGTGGCCGGTGCAGGGGGTTGGTGCAAGGACGTGCTTTAACCCCAAACGTGCAACCCGGAAGTGGGGGACCAAGCGGTCACGGCGACTCTGCAGGAGAAAGGATACAGCGGTCAGGTAAGTCTCACAGTGCATGTGGAGATGTATCTCACTCTCTGGTTGTGGCAGACTGCTTATAAAGCTGGTTGTGCCGTGACCGATTGGTCCGTGGTGAGTGGATCCAGCTGGTCCTCGTGTGTTGCCAGGGCGACGCTGATTGCTCCTCGGGACGCCCGTCACACCTGTTTACATGAAATAAACCTGCTCCAGAGCAGGTTTAGGCTTGCGCAGCTGTTGCTATGACAGCAAGTCCAGGATGAGCTTCGAAGAACCAAACAATCCAAGATCATGCCAAATCGTCAACAATCAAATCCAGCTAACTTAGTTAGCGAGGTACGAAGAACGGACCCCAGGTTTCCAATCACTAAAAACAACAAAACAAAACATCTGTGAGCATGTTAATATCAGCAGCATCATACTATTTATTTATATATATATTATGATTTTGTAGTCATAGACCCACGCATTTTGTACAAACGTAAAAAGGACATTTTATATCTGAGAAACTAATAAAAATTGTTTATCGTGTTAAACATCCATTCGAGAACGCAGTATTAATACATATTGTCAAAACATACACTAAGTGTAAACCCTCATATTACATCCTGCTGTTGTAAGATACATTAATAACTAAATAAATAATTATGATCTTATAGTCAAACATAAGCATGCTTTGTGTGTATTACAGAATACAAAGAAACTAGGCTATATTATAACTGTTAAGCTTAAATGTGAACACTATAACCTTTATATTGCATCATTCTTTATTGAACAGACTATTAAAAACATACTGGCATCGTGAGTCATTTAGATGCAGTGAAATGAAACGTACTTTATAATGTTTCACTTGCTGTCTACAGTCAGGAATTATAGTTGGCAAAAAGTCTTAACTGGTAAAATGTTTGCACATTCTGTCACAGTAATAACTAACAAGTAGGCTACTAAGAGAAAAAAAAACTTACTCATGTCTTCTGAAGTACGTTTTATTCCTGACAGAGTCTTCTTCCAGAAATGACTAACTTCAACGAAGTTTCTCCTTTGTTTACCGTGATGTGGGCGTCTACTTTTGGCGCGGCGCCCTCACGTGGACGATTTGAATATGAATAGCGAACAGCTCGTGGGCGTGATCTAATTATAAAATAATGAAGCAGACCGGAGAGACTGGACATCGTGTTGGTTTCATATTGATTATTTTATCACAGGATATTTGTTTTCGGTAAAACTTACTTCGTTTAAAAGTATACATATCAAGCTTTGTCTAGACATATTGCTCATGTCTCTGTGTTGTATATTGGCTGAGTTATAGTATATTTTACTGACGCGTTTCTGAATGAAGATCACGGAGATCAACGCGGCAGACAGCACACCCTTTTTGTTTTCTTTATTTTGCAAAATCACAATGTTTTTTGATTTTGTGAGTATATACAAATAAAAGTAGACCCTTTACAGATTCGATTGATGTACTGCTTTTATCTGTACAATCAGAAATGACAAAGTAATTAAAGTTCCTTTTGGGAAACTGCCTCAAACCGCCCCAGGGCTTTTTTCGTCCCCAGGGGGTTAAATGACACATTCAGTGTGGAATGGAAAAACTGGTTAGGGTATAGTTGAGTAAGAACAATGCCTTCTAGTTTAAGTCATGGTCTGCCCACATTTTTTAAATAAAGGCACCGAACAGATTCTGACATCTGCAGTTTAGCAGCATCTGGTAAAAGCTGCTGAAGAGAGAATCTCCCAGAGTTTGCTCTGCGCTGCATTTTTCTCTGGTAAAATTACTTTTCTGTATGTCATCTGTTTTTTCTATTGTGATTTGTGTGTGTGTGTGTGTGTGTGTGTGTGTGTGTGTGTACTCAAATGCTTGTCCTAAAGATTGTATTTGGACAAAAATGTGCATACATTAATGTTTTATTCTTGAATAATATTAATTATATAATATGTTTGCTTGTAAATTAACACTATTTATTTTAAATTTTATTTAATGTGTCTGTATGTGTATGTGCAGGTGGATGAGGTGAAGTTTCTCATAATGAGGTTTTTAATCTCATTGTGTGCATCTCTACTGCTGCTAATTAAGGGTAAGGGGTTTACAGCTCTAGCAATTCAGAAGTGTGACCAAGGATTTGGCATTAGAATGAAACTTAAACAAGTATACTAACTATGCTTTCCTATTATTAAAGCATAATGTGTAAATTCTGTAATTGACAGGTGGAATGATCAATGGACAAACACGAGGTAATTTTTCCACACTATCATTAATTACAATCATTTATCTTTCCCCGTTTTGGAACTGCACATCTCTAACTTTGTAACTTCTCCTTAAAAGACAACATACTGGAAAAATATGGTGCAAAAACAGTGGTTTATTATATGCAAATTGCAAAGTGCTGGAATACTGAGAAACGTGATTAAGTGTGTATATTTCTAATAGAAAAAATAACAAAAACAGTGGGAGTGGGAAAACTGACAGGCAGGGTGGGTTTGACTTAATGTAGTGCTGCGGTGCTATTGCATATACCTTGAAGCAGTATGTGCCTGTTAGAAGTTTTGTCAGATTTGAGACAGCGCCAACACCACTTCACTGTGACTCATGCCATTAAAATGCCTTGAGAGTTATTTCAATTATTTTAATTTCAGTTCACATTTCATGTTGACTTCATCATGTTTAACACAGATTACTACACTTTTTATGTATTCCCTTTATTGTTATTTATTTGATATTGTGTACATGTTTATTTTCATTTTTTTTTTTTTCATTTAGACCCTTTACAGTATAGGTCTTCAACGCTGCTCCTGGGAACCCACTGCCAAACCAGCTAATCAAGTTCTTCAGGATCACTTGAAAGATCACAGGGAAAGTGTGCTGAAGAAGTTTGGAAATCTGAATGACAGTGGGTCCCCAGGAGTAGGGTTGAAGACCTAGGCTTTACAGTATTCAGCTGCATAGCATATTCAACTAAGAGGTGTAAAGATCTACATGAAACAGACAATTATCTTTTCTTGTAAATCTTGACACCAAGATCGTTCATTTAAAGTGAAAGCATCCAAAGCCCCACCCCACTGGTACTACCGGTAATACCAGTTCCCTTCCGGGAACTCAACACTGCGTCATCAACGCTTTGGGGAATGCCATTGGCGAACCCGCCTCTGAATCAGTCTGTAGCCAATAGAACGACGGGAGTGATGTCACCGGCGCGGTGACGTCAGCGACCAGGAAGTATATAAGCACGTGCGTTTCAAACCGGCTTCAGCTTTTGTCATTCAGCGAAGCGCTCTATGTTGGTCTGTCTGTCTGGTTATTCATTGCTGTTTTTTGTGCCAGTTTGCACAGCTTTTGTTTGAGCAATGTCTGCCAAAAAGGGGAAAAAGTTTGACATTTCTAAGGCGGTTCAGCAGCCACACAGAATGTGTGTTCCTCCCTGCCAGCGATTCATCGTTGGTGGGGACACACACAGGATGTGTGTGTTCTGCTTGGGAGCGGGTCTGGCCCCGCTTCCGCCGAGGCTGCACTCGTGGGGTTCGCAGCTCGATCTGTTGGAGGGTATGGAGACGGGTGATCCCCTATCTCCTTCCTCACCCAGCAGATCGGTTGATCTCCTCCTGGATGCGGAAGCCCGCACTGCGGTTTCTTCCCCCCGGGAGGAGGTCTCAACACTTCTCTTATCTTCCTCCGAGGAGGTTGATGTAGAGAGTGTTGATCTCCCTCAACCGCCTATGAAATCACCCCAATTTGAGGAGCTCCTGGAGGTGGTAACTCGTGCGGTAGCCAGACTCAACATCAGCTGGCCCGCCGAGCAATCTCATGAGCCGCCAGAAAGCAAACTAGATGAACGCTTTCTGCGGACACGCAAGCCACCTCCACGGCGGAGCCTTCCGTTTTTCCCTGATCTCCACAGTGAGCTGTCGAGATCATGGGAAAAACCATTCTCGGCCCGTGTTTTCACCCCCTCCTCCGGTTACTACGGTAACGTGGGAGGGGTCGAGGAGCACGGGTACAAGATGATGCCAGCAGTTGAACAGACGCTCGCGAGCTATCTGTCTCCTGCAGAAGCATCATATTTGAAGGCTCCGACCTTGCCCACCAAGCCTCTTAAATTAACATCTAGCTTGTTGGGCAAGGGGTACGCGGCAGCGGGTCAGGCTGGGTCATGTCTGCACACTATGTCTGTGTTGCAGGCATACCAAGCCGACCTGCTAAAGGATTTAGACGACGGCAGGGAGGTTAATGTGTCAGAATTGCGGCGTACAGCAGATCTTGCTCTCCGCGCCACTAAGGAGACCGCCCGTGCTATTGGGCGGTCTATGGCAGCCCTTGTGGTCACGGAGAGGCACCTCTGGTTGTCCCTGTCCGACATGAAGGAGAAGGACAGGGCCCTCCTGCTGGACGCCCCAATTCAGTCTCCTGGCCTGTTTGGCGACTCGGTCGATGCGGTCGTCAGCAGGTACCAGGAGGCCCACAGACAAACTGCAGCTTTCCAGCAATACCTCCCTCGCCGTGTCTTTTCCTCTGGGGCTGCTGGACGGGAGCAGCCCCAGCCGCGTACCAGCTCCTCACGCCGCGAGGTGCAGAAAGTCAGCGTTGCTACCCGCACCCCTCCTGACAGATCAAGGGGGCGGGGCAAGCAGTGCCCCAAGTCGGGGGCTTCCAAGACTAGGCCCGACCTGAGGGTCGTGCTTCAGTCGAAGAGGTCCTCGGCTAAACAGCCCTGACTGCTGTGGCTCAGGCCCGTTGAGGGCAGCCCCTCTCGGGGGGAAATGGGGTTCACCACATTATATGGTGCCCATTTCTCCTCGGGGCCCTCAGGAGACCAGTCAGCTAACCCTGCCAGTGTTTCAGGGCGCGACAGTCTCTCACAAACCTCTGCTGGTGGTCCCGCCCGGCAACGTAGCGGACCCAGTAAGTTTGTCACCCCCACGGGGGTCCTCAGAGCAGTTAGTTCAGGTGTCGCCTGCCAGTCAGCTGTTACAGGCCACCGAATTAATTCCTCAAAGTTTACCAGAAACCAGCCTCGAGTGGCTGGTTCCCTTAGTACACTTTCTGGCAGCGTGGAAACTACTGCCGAATGTGTCTCCATGGGTCCTGCGTACTGTAGAAAGAGGGTATCAAATCCAGTTTGGCGCCCCGGCGCCGCCCTTCAACGGGGTGTTTCCTACTACGGTAGGCCCTGAGCAGGTTCTGGTAATGGAACAAGAAGTAGATTCTCTTCTGAGGAAGGAGGCCATCGAGGTGGTCCCTCCTCAGCACAGAGAATCCGGGTTCTACAGCCGGTACTTCATTGTTCCCAAGAAGGATGGAGGGCTGCGGCCCATCTTAGATCTCAGACAACTGAATCGCTCAGTCAGAAAACTGAAGTTCAGTATGTTAACTGTCAAACAGGTCGTGTCTCAAATCAGGTCCGAGGACTGGTTTGTCACGATAGATCTCAAAGATGCGTACTTTCACGTCTCCATCCTTCCTCAGCACAGGAAGTTTCTCAGGTTCGCTTTCAGGGGCAAAGCTTACCAATACAGAGTTCTTCCTTTCGGCCTAGCACTCTCACCCCGAACTTTTACAAAGTGTATGGATGCTGCTCTGGCTCCCCTGCGACTCCAGGGCATCCGTATACTCAACTACATAGACGACTGGCTGATTTTAGCCAGCTCAGAACAGTTAGCGGTTCAGCATCGAGATGTTGTTCTCACTCACATGGAAGCTTTGGGGTTGAGACTCAACACCAAGAAAAGTGTGCTGTCTCCATTACAGAGAACCACTTATCTAGGTGTCGTATGGGATTCGACCACGATGCAGGCACGTTTGTCTCCTGCTCGGATCGAGTCGATCCTTACTGCAGTAAATGCGGTCAAGCTAGGCCTGTCACTCACTGTCAAACAGTTTCAAGTACTGTTGGGTCTTATGGCAGCAGCAGCCAACGTAATACCTTTTGGCCTGCTGCATATGAGGCCGCTACAGTGGTGGCTCAAGACCAAGGGTTTTTCCCCGAGGGGAAATCCCTTCCGCAAGATCAAGGTCACGCGGCGATGCCTTCGTGCCTTGAACATGTGGAAGAAACCTTGGTTTCTGTCTCAGGGCCCAGTTCTGGGAGCTCCGTGTCGCCGCGTCACGCTAGCGATGGATGCATCCCTCTCCGGGTGGGGAGCGGTCATGAGTGGCCGCTCGGCCTCCGGCCTGTGGACCAGTCAGCACCTCTCATGGCACATAAATTGCCTGGAGATGCTGGCGGTTTTCAAGGCTCTGAGGCACTTCCTCCCAGACCTGAGAAACCGCCATGTGTTGGTCCGCACCGACAACACAGCAGTGGTTTATTATATCAACCACCAGGGAGGTGTGCGGTCACGCCCCTTATGCAAGCTGGCGTCCCATATCCTCCTGTGGTCCCAGGGGAAACTCCTCTCACTGAGTGCAGTTCACATTCCTGGGCATCTCAACGTGGGGGCAGACGTCCTGTCGAGGCAGGGGCAAGTAAAGCCCGGGGATTGGATGCTTCACCCACAGGTGGTGAAGCAGATATGGAGAGTGTTTGGCCAGGCTCAGGTGGACCTCTTTGCGACTCAAGAGACATCGCAGTGTCCCCTCTGGTACTCTCTAGTGCCTCCAGCTCCACTTGGGCTGGACGCCATGGTACAGACGTGGCCGAGGCTTCGTCTGTACGCCTTTCCCCCGTTCGCTCTGCTCCCGGGAGTTCTAGAAAGAGTACGCCGGTACGGAGTCAGTCTACTGTTAGTAGCCCCATACTGGCCGACCCGAGTATGGTTCTCGGATATCATAGCCCTCCTAGACGGCTCTCCGTAAGAGAATTCCGATCAGGAGGGATCTTCTTTCTCAGGCTGGGGGCGCAATCTGCCACCCCCACCCAGAGAAGTGGAAACTATGGGTGTGGCCCCTGAGAGGGCACATCTCATAAGTGAGGGTCTCTCAACTGAGGTTGCTGAGACCATCCTTCACTCTAGAGCTCCCTCTACAAGGAAACTTTATGGCCTGAAGTGGAAACTCTTCACTTCATGGTGTAGAGAGTGACACGCTGACCCAGTTCACTGCCCGGTTGGTACAGTGCTGGAGTTCCTGCAGTCTCGCTTCTCCACCGGGTTAGCCCACTCCACCTTGAAGGTTTACGTGGCGGCTTTATCGGCCTTCCACGCCCCTCTCGGTGGCCTGTCATTGGGTAAGAACCCCCTGGTCATACGGTTCCTTCGCGGTGCACTCAGGTTGAGGCCTCGGGTGAACCCTAGAATCCCCACGTGGGATCTCGCTGTGGTACTTGAAGCCCTCTGTAGGCCTCCATTCGAGCCCTTAGAGGATATTTCAGATCGCTTCCTTACTATTAAGACGGCGCTGCTGTTGGCTCTTACTTCTCTGAGGAGAGTAGGAGACCTTCAGGCCCTTTCAGTGGCCCCTTCATATATTGACTTTGCGCCTGGTTTGGCCAAAGCATTCCTCTACCCTAGACCCGGGTACGTACCGAAGGTACCGACAGCAGTACCACAGCCAGTCACCCTGCAGGCCTTTTATCCTCCTCCATTCGTGGAGAGCGACCATCGGAAGTATAATTGTATGATAATTGTGGACACATACGTCCACAGAGCTGCCCTGTGGCGGAAGTCAGAGCAACTGTTGGTCTGTTACGGTCCCCCTAAGAGGGGGCTCCCTGCAACGAAACCGACTATCAGTAGATGGATCGTAGATGCCATAACTACTGCCTATGAGTCCTCTGGCCTCCCATCACCGATGGGCGTCAAGGCTCACTCTACTCGAGGCATGGCTGCCTCGAAAGCTCTGATGGCAGGTGTCCCTATCCAGGACATCTGCAGTGCGGCGGGTTGGTCTACACCTTTGACCTTTGTTAGGTTCTACGAGCTAGACCTACGAGCCACTCCAGGCTCCTCTGTCCTGAGCTGACAGGAGTTATACCTCGTGAGCCTGAAGGCCGAGGTAGAAGTTCCCTCTTCGCTGGGTACCCCCCAGGCAGAGATGTAATTTCGCTCGCGTCCTGGCAGTTTCCCAGGCGGAGCCCATGTCAGTGCCCTGGCCAGAAGTTTCCAGGCACTATTTGTGTCCCTCTTGTCCGGGTGCGCCCAGACAAAGGACTATTGTCTCCTCGTGTGCCCAAGGGCCGAGGACGACTCCTTCCTCTCGGTCTGGTTGGTCACCAGACAGAGGTCTCCACCTCGTGAGCCTGAGGGCCGAGGTGTTTTTACATTCCCTCTTCGCTGGGCACGTCCCAGGCAGAGATGTAATTCTACTCGTGTCCTGGCAGTTTTCCAGGCGGAGCCATTCCAGTGCCCTGGCCAGAAGTTTCCAGGCACCACTTGGGTCCCTCTTGATCCGGGTACGCCCCGACAAAGGACCATCTTTTCTCCTCGTGTGCTCGAGGGCCGAGGAGAACCCCCTCTCTGGCTGGTGACCAGACTGGGGTGTATGACCAAAATCTCGTGAGCCCGAGGGCCGAGGTTTATCCCTCTTCGCTGGGTATGTCCCAGGCAGAGATGTAATACCGCTTGCGTCCTGGCAGTTTCCCAGGCGAAGCAACCTGGTGCTCTGGTCCCTCCAGACACCTCTTGTCCCTCTACGTCTGGCTGGTCCCCAGACAGAGGTGGACTCTTTCCTCGTGTGCCCGAGGGCCGAGGCGGATCAGATCCCTCTTCGCTGGGAGTTGCCCAGGCAGAGATGTAATCCCACTCGCATCCTGGCAGTTTTCCAGGCGGAGCCAATCCAGTCCCTCTCGTGCTGGCTGTTCCCCAGACGGAGTTTGGACTATTTCCTTGTGTGCCTGAGGGCCGAGGTACACATCATTCTTCCTCTTCGCTGGGTGCGTCCCAGGCAGAGATGTCATCCCACTCACGTCCTGGCAGTTTTCCAGGCGGAGTTCTTCTGGTCCCTCTTTTGCTGGTGTCCCCAGACAGAGCGACCACTTTCCTCGCGAGCCCGAGGGCCAAGGTATATACCATCTCCCTCTTGCTCTGGCATTATTCCGGACAGAGGTGTAATATTTCTCGCGTCCTGGCAGTTTCCCAGGCGGAGAACCATCAGTGCCCCTCAGGTAAGTATCTTCTGGCACTGCCCTCTCGCTCTGGGCTGGTCCCCCAGACAGAGGGATATTCTCTCTTGTCCTGGTAACCCCAGGCAGAGAGCTCTTCCTGGCCTGATCCACCAGAAGCAACGCTTTCCTTTTTCCTTTCCCAGACAAACACCACTGGGCAGGAACTTGAAATTATGGATAGTTGGTATATCGTTCCCCAAAGCGTTGATGACGCAGTGTTGAGTTCCCGGAAGGGAACGTCTCGGGTTACGTATGTAACCCTGGTTCCCTGAGGGAACGAGACACTGCGTCTCTGACCATAATTCCCGCATTCCTGCCGCGCTTCGCTTCATTCCTGGAAGCTGAAGACGGTTTGAAACGCACGTGCTTATATACTTCCTGGTCGCTGACGTCACCGCGCCGGTGACGTCACTCCCGTCGTTCTATTGGCTACAGACTGATTCAGAGGCGGGTTCGCCAATGGCATTCCCCAAAGCGTTGATGACGCAGTGTCTCGTTCCCTCAGGGAACCAGGGTTACATACGTAACCCGAGACGTTCCCTTCCGGAGGGAACTCTACGTTGCGTCCTGGTGGACACTATGGGAACTGCCTTCAGCATGACCGGTTCTGAAACAAGCTATAGAACAACGACAGTGAACATGACACTGGCCTGCGCCAGCCTGTGACGTCATCAACGGGCGCCTGCTAGTATAAAGCAGGTGCCTGAGAGCACAACACCATCTTTTTGTCTTCAGAGTCCTCCGTTCTAGCGAGTGAGTACAGCGATGCCTAGAGGAAAACTGTTTAGGAAGTGTGCGGATCCGTGTCAGAGAAATCTGACACCTGATGACGCACACGACCTCTGTGTGATGTGTTTGGGTGAAGAGCACGCGCGCTCTGTTCTAGAAGGAACGGAGTGCGTTCATTGCGAGAGTTTCACCATGAAGAAACTCTGTTCTCGTTTGTCCCTTTTCTCGAGGGAATTGGGACATCCATCCGCCCCACGCGGCTCTGGTCCCACGGCAGCCGAGGCTGCCCGGCGGCTGAGATCATGGGGATCACAGGTGGAGCTGGCTGACGAGTTTGAGAGAGGGATTAATCTCTCGCGCCCGTCAGCCAGAGACGAGGATGCGCTGCTAGCGGAAGATGTGTTGTCTCTCACATCTTCCGATCCTGCAGCGAGTGCTCTTTTGGCTTCAAGCCAGGACGAGCAGGAGGCTGAAATGGAACAAGATGAGCTCTCTGAGTCCATGCAGCCTGCCTGCCACGCATATTAAGAGTTGATGTCTGTTATGGACCGCGCGGCTACCCGTTTAGACCTTCAGTGGAAGCCCGCCAGGGAAGAGGCCGCCCTAGATAGACTAGACGAGTGGTTTCTTCCCGGCCATAACAAGCCAACTCCCGTGAGCCTCCCATTCCTTCCTGATCTACATAAAGAGATCGAGAAGGCATGGGACAGGCCATATTCAGCCCGCATTCACAGGCATTAGCATGTGAACTATACTGATGTCGAGGGAATGCTGGAGCGTGGATATGCATCGATGCCTCCCATTGAGCAGACGTTTGCGAACTATCTCTCAGCGGGAGGGACATCGACCCTGAAGGCTCCGACCCTGCCATCCAAGCCTTTGAAAGAAACATCTCGGCTGAATGGCAGGGCATATGCGGCAGCGGGTCAGGCTGGTGCTGCTCTGCACACGGTGGCAGTGTTGCAGGCGTACCAGGCTGATCTGCTAAAAGATCTGGACCGAGGTCTGGGGCTTTCCCCGGAGGAGGTGGCTGAGCTGCGCCACACCACGGACCTCTCTTTGAGGGCCACCAAACAGACAGCGACCGCGGTGGGCAGGTCCATGTCAGCGATGGTGGCCACAGAGAGACATCTGTGGGTGAACCTGGCGGACATCGGGGAGAAAGAGAAACGCTTTCTCCTCGATGCGCCGGTTTCGCCATCTGAGTTGTTCGGCACATCCGTCGAGGCGGTGGTCGAAAAATTCAGAGAGGCGAAGGCGCGCTCGGCGGCTTTTAAATCATGCATTCCTCGCCGGTCCACGCCCCCACCTGAACACCGGGGAAAACCAGGCCCGTCCTGGTCCGGGAGGAGTCGGTCCCAGAGGAGGCGTGATGCGCGGCATAGGAGAGGGGATCTAAGGGAGACGATCCAGCGCAGGCGTGGCGGCAGGCCTGGATCGGATACCTAGAGTCTCCTCTCCGGTTCCCCTCACGTCCGTTCGGCTACCTGCCCCTCCTTTTTCCCCCTCGCCAAAGACTCTGGGGCTGGGCCGATGATGAGATTGATACTCAATCTGATGGCCCGGTATGTGAACAGTAAGACACTTTAATAAAATATTCAAACGTGTATGTTTTCTTTGTCTACCAGCTCCGCTTGGGTGATTGTTATTGCAGTTTTCGAGCTCTTCTTGAGTTCTACTGCCACCAAGTGCCGAGTGTAGCCAGGTCTCCCCTCGTTTAAAAAAAAAAAAAAAGAAAACAGTGTGTAGAGACCTCCACTCGTAGAAATCCCCTTTGGGTTAAGCGTTGTCAGGTTTAAAGCCTCCGCTAGAGTAAGCTTGGTATAGACATGATCCAACATACATATACATATGGAAATATGCAATAAGAAACCCTCTTGAGCGTTGTAAAGCTGCTTCAAGCGAAAAAAAAATAAATCGCTCTGCTGAAGCTTCCGCTCGCTTAAACCCTGCTAAGAGTAATACTCTTTTTGCACGAGTGTAGTCAGGTCCCTTCCCTGTGAATATTCATATACACATATGTGAGACCTCCACTCCTAGGAGTTTATGTGTTAGGGTGAACAGAGCGTCGTCAGGCTCCCTCTCTGAGAGAGAGATGTTTTACTGAAGCCTCCGCTCTCCTTAAAAAGCCCCGCTTTTAAGTAGAAATCTTACATGTTTGGCTGTTAGGCCCCATTCTGGGCCTCGCTAAATTATCTTCTGGTATTGTGCTAAAGCCCCTCTGCCAGAACTGAGTGTAGCAGGCTTTTTTCCCTAAAAGGATGTCTTTTAAAAAGCCTCCTCTCTGTGAAGTCCTACTGACGTGTGGACTCGTATAAAGATAATACTTCTTAGCATTGAATGTAGCCAGTTTACTCTTTTAGTTAGTCTTTATTGGTTTGAGTGTCGCCAGGCTCCCTCTGTTTGGGGTATTTCTGTTTAAGCCTCCACTCTCCAGAAATACAGGCCGAAACACAATAATGCAGCTCTACTTTTTAGTATATGAGCCCTTTTCGTGAGCCTGTCACTTCAAGCGTTGAGTGTAGTTAGGCCTCCCTTCCTCGAGAGGGTGTTCAAACCAAGGCCTCCACTCGGTAGAGCTTCCTCAGCTGAGCGTCGTCAGGCTTTGTTGCGCTCGAGAGAGTCTGTAACCATTAAAGCCTCCCCTCGCTGAAAGCTCCGCTTCCGGGCTTGCTGTCGCCCGGAATAATATTGGTGTCTTCCTCGCTATGCTTAGAGCACCTCCTCAAATCCACGTTAGTGGTGATTACTCACGCAAGTCGTTGAGCATTCCTTAAAAACCACTTGAGTGGTAAGTGCACTACTTAGGCACTTTATTAAATCCATATTTATGGTAAAGTTCCCTCCCATGAAGGCAGGGTCCTTTTCTGAAATCCTATACGGTGTGGACCACGCAGGGGAATCCTCCGTGCCCATCTTCGAGTTGGTTCCAAAACCCTTAAGTTTTTTCAACTCCACTGATAAGCACAGTGTAATAGGTCTCCTCTCTGTCACAGCCACAGTACTGAGACCTTCACTCTCACAGTTATAGCAGCTGGCAGGCCCTTGGGTGCCTCGCTGACTATTTTTTTTCAACTAGTGTTGCAGGCTTCTCTCTCTAGAGATGCAGTCTCAGAGTCTCCACTACACAGAGCTAGGTGATAAATGCTATTCTGCATTGTTAGCTCTACTGTGACTTGTCACTTCTTTGAGTGTCGAGTGTAGCCAGGCCTCCCCTCGCCTAGAGCGTTCACTTTGAGGCCTCCACTCTGAAGAGTTTCCCTAAGGGGAGCGTCGTAGGCCTCCTCTCGCTTTAGAGAGTCTTTCTGCTGAAGCCTTCCCTCTCCAGAAGCTCCGCTTTCAGGCTTTGCTACCGCCTAGAGATTGCAATCCGGTGATCCTCTCGCTATGCTCTGGGCACCTATTCAAAACCACATCTGTGGTGTTTACTCACGCAAGTCCTTGAGCACTCCTTAAAATCCACATGAGTGGTAAATGCATTTTATGCATTTTTCTCAAATCCACATTGGTGGTAAAGGTCTCCCCCAACTGGTGGGTCCTTTTCTAAATCCTTTACGGTGTGGGCCACGCAGGTAACCTCTGTTCCCATCTTCTGAGTTGGTTTCTTACGAAAACCTTTTTTTAGTTTTTCCAACTCCAATCCAGATAGCACTGCTAGCAGGATTGAGTGTTGACGCCTCCTCTGGCCTCCACTCTCCAGAAGAGCTCCACGTAGGTAATCCTGTCGCACAGGATATTCAGCCTCGCGGATTACCTTCAGGGTTTATGTGTAGATAGGTCGTGAGACCTCCACTCTCAGGGTTCTTCTTTGCTAAGTATGGAAGTGTGTCAGGCTTCCTCTCTTGAAAGCCTCCACTCTCCAGACTCCACTCAGGTAGTACTGTCGCATAGGCTATTCAGCCTCGCTGATCACCTGTAGTGTTGAAGTGTAGTTAGGTCATGGGACCTCCACTCTTAGAGTCTTTTTCTGCCCACAGAATATTGCCACCAGACTCCACTCAGGTACTGTCGCATAGGCTATTCAGCCTCGCTGATTACCATCAGTGTTGAAGTGTAGTTAGGTCATCAGACCTCCACTCTTAGAGTCTTTCTTCTATGAAGTGTTGTCAGGCTTCTTCTCCGAAGCCTCCACTCTCTAGACTCCACTCAGGTACTGTCGCATAGGCTATTCAGCCTCGCTGATTACCATCAGTGTTGAAGTGTAGTTAGGTCATCAGACCTCCACTCTTAGAGTCTTTCTTCTATGAAGTGTTGTCAGGCTTCTTCTCCGAAGCCTCCACTCTCTAGACTCCACTCAGGTACTGTCACATAGGCTATTCAGCCTCGCTGATTACCATTAGTGTTGAAGTGTAGTTAGGTCATGAGACCTCCACTCTTAGAGTCCTTCGTTGCCTCCAGAGATTACACTAGAAATAGGTAGTCCGACTGCACAGGCTATTCAGCCTCGCGGACTACCTCTAGTATTGGGTGTAGATAGGTCACAGACCTCCACCCTTAGAGTTGTCCTCTGCTGGGTGCAGAGTGGTACCAGGCTTCTTATTACCAAAGCCGCCACTCCGCAGAAACTCCACTCAGGTAGTTCTGCTGCACAGGCTATTCAGCCTCACTGACTACCCTCAGTGTTGAAGTATAGATGGGTCACGAGACCCCCACTCTTAGAGTTTTCCTTTGCAAGACACAGAGTGCTTTTTGGCTTCCTTTGAAGCAGTCACTCCTCAGAAACTCCATGTAGGTAGTTCTGCTGCACAGGCTATTCAGCCTCACTGACTACCTCCAGGTTTTGAGTGTAGAGGTGTCACGGCACCTCCATTCTTAGAGTTGCTCTCTGGAAGGCACAGAGTGTTGCCAGGCTTCCTTTCGTTGAAGCCTCCACTCCTCAGAAAATCTCCACTTAGACAGGTCTGCTGCACAGGCTATTCAGCCTCACAGACCATCGTCAGTGTCAAGTGTAGTTAGGTCATGAGACCTCCACTCTGAAGATTCCCTCTGAGCAGAAACTCCACTCAGGTAGTTCTGTTGCACAGGCTATTCAGCCTCACTGAATACCCCAGTGTCGAGTATAGCAGGCCATTTAGGCCTATACCTGTTAGCACTGAATGTTGTCACGTCCCTAGAGCAGACATTCACTCTGCTGAGACCTCCATTCTCTAAAACTCTGCCCATTATGCAAGGGCGTTTATGAGCTTCATCACTTAGGGAGCTAAGTGTAGTAGGCCCCCTCTAGGCCTCCACGCTTGAGAGTTACGTGCGCAGGTAGCCTAGCTAGCCGTGACAGGTCAGGCTGGGCCCCAGCGACTCTCGCTGAAGCAGGGGTGATGTTCCTTCTTGACTCCTCATTCAGTCAGTTTGATCACTTATCCCTCGGCATGGCAGCGTTGGTATAAACGTTCCCATAGTGTCCACCAGGACGCAGCGTAGAGTTCCCTCCGGAAGGGAACGTCTAGGTTACGTATGTAACCACTGTTCCCTGAGGACAGGGAACAAGACGCTGCGTCTCGGGGCCATGCCTCGGGCCCTGCACATACCTCCGTCAGACAAAAAGATGGTGTTGTGCTCTCAGGCACCTGCTTTTATACTAGCAGGCGCCCGTTGATGACGTCACAGGCTGGCGCCGGCCAGTGTCAAGTTCACTGTCATTGTTCTATAGCTTGTTTCAGAACCGGTCATGCTGAAGGCAGTTCCCATAGTGTCCACCAGGACGCAGCATCTCGTTCCCTGTCCTCAGGGAACAGGGGTTACATACGTAACCTAGACGTTTTGTGGCAAGCTGATATACCATGTAAAAATATGCTCCATGACACATCCCTAATCTGCTCCTATACAAATTCTGCATTCACTGTTTTCCTCCATTTTTTTTCATTTGTTTTCTTTTTATTCTCTAGTTTCTTTTGCTGTGTTCATCATACTTCACCCTTATATGGTTTACAAACTGCTATCAACATAGCCTGAATCTTTTAGGACATTCACATTTTGTTCAAACATTTTGTTCCCTATCAAATGGTACAAAAAAAGAAAAACTAACAAGAATGTTCTTTGTTTGACCACTCATGAAGAACTTGGTAAACATGCAAAGAATTTGGCTTAAATAACCACTGTCAGTTACGACATTGTGTGAATGTGTGATCTATAGAGAATATATGAACATTAAACAAATACACTTTTAGGTTACTTTTCTTTAGAGGCTGCATTGTGTATGATGTGTACTTTCTTTTTATTCTTTATTAAGAGTTAGAAATAAATAGACATGAAACAAATGCACCTTTAGGTTACTTTTCTTTGGAGACTGCATTGCATATGATGCATGTTTTCTTTTTATTTTTGTTAAGAGTTAGAAACCATGGGGAGGATTCAGACTTTTTCTTTTTCAAACTTAGCTGAAAATGAAACTGCCAGAAAGTCAGAGTGAAGTGGAGTGTGTCTTGTCTCAAAAGAGCTGAGCATTATGGAGGGGTTCGTAGACATCTTAAATATGTCTGCTTGACATGTGAGAACTAATGAGTATTCTAAAGGCTCACATTCTGTTGAGAAAAAAAAAAAACAGCATATGCTGTTTAGGTATGTTTTGAAGCATGGCTGCTGGTTTAAGCTGGTTTAACCCTCTGGTAGTTTTCGGACTTCTGTCACACCTTTGATGACCAGACTCCAAACAACTGCTTATAAATCTCTCATTATGCTATATTATCACCTAATATTGGATTAAATCTTTTTGTCAACTTGTTTTATTTCATATAGGACAAACACAAATTGAGCTTTTTTTTCATTGAGAATTTCTCACAATGAGCACATTAAAAGCCCTTGAGCACCAAATGTGCGTGCTCCACATCAAGACACATGCGTGGAAGGGTGCAGTGCGAGTTCCCTAGAAGGGAAACTAAAATATTAATACTACTTTCTTTGTTATCTCCATCAAAAATACAAACTATCAAGCCAAAAACCTTATGACCTATTCTTCTAATTAGCGTAAATTTTAGGTTGGTGGGTATGGTTCTGTTCTGGGCAACGAGAAATATCCAATGCCAAGTCCTGACTGGACAAGAGGAGGAGTTGGGGATGGAGGTGGGTATCACGGTACATGTGGAGGAGGACACAAGAGATGTGGCGATAATGTATACAGACTTTAATGAAGTAAAATAAAGGAAATCAATTCGCGTCATGGGAGGGGCATCTGCCACTCGTCAGCGGGAAAGTAGTTGTAAAATAGGTGAATGAGCTCAATTTGCCAGCTTTAGCTTGCTTGTAGTCTCAATATATGTGTGTGTGTGTGTGTATATATATATATATATATATATATATATATATAGGTCAAATTGAGTAAGGAGCATTTTTTTAAACTTACCAGATTGTCCAACCTCTTTACTCACTTTCTTCCAAGCAAGATCCTTTTTATTCCCGTTTCTATAAAAGTACAAAGATGTATCGTACAGCTCCGAGTAACCACAGACAGCAACAGTGATTTTGTCCTCCATTGTTGTTTCGGATTTCTGCCTCCGTCACTACTAGAGCAAGCTCCTGATTGGTTAACCAGGCACGAATTTCCGCCAAAGTTCTGATTTTTGAACTTGCGCGAATGGCACGGCAAACACTTGAAACGCTCAATGCGCGCCGCTTCATTCGCGCTGTTCGCGCTATTCGCGCCGCAGGATGGCTATTCGTGTCTTTGCATTGACTTAACATGTAAATCACTCGCGCTTGCCACTTCATTCGCGTCCGGTGTGAACGCACCATAACCGTGTCTACACCGGACACGACAAAGCGACCGTTGCAAATCATTTAAACATTGTGTGAGCACGTCATAAATAGAACGTGGCAGCAGATTACTGTCGGGGATTTGCCGTGTCGCGCATCCAGTGTAGACAGCATAATAGGTTCTATTGTATTTTGTTGCGTTGCGCCGCTCGCGTCCGGTGTAGACACGGTGTAGAAATGGCAGATGCTTCTCCAGGTAATCCCCCGTCTCTTAAAGTTTTCAGAGCTTAAACGCAAGAAAGGTTCCTTTGCAGTCCAAATACGATTGCCATTGTGTCTACTCAGGTGCAGTGGAAGACTCTAACTGAGTGACTGAGGTGTTTTTTTTTTTACACTACTATTGAGAATTTTTAACCAAAGTTTATTACAGACTTTTTATTACAGTTTTTTTCAATCGCTAAAAAGCGTTTACCCATACTTCAGATACTTTTTCTAAACTCTTAACACAGACTCGCACCTAAAAAACACAATTGGCCAAATGGATAATTTTCTTCTCAAAAATACATTTTGTTAAATATATACTAACTCTTCATTTCAAAATAGAACACATCTTTCTCTGCACACACTAACTTTACCAAAACACTGGAAATCTGACTCAAAATGAAATTATTCTGTCAAAGAATAACACTTGTTTTCACTTCACAAGGTACATGCAGTCAATCAAAGTACACCAGGTTTCAAAATACTGGCTATTGTTGACATTACAAAAACTGCATAGACTTTTATGTTTCAGTTTTACAGGTATTTGCATGCAAAACATGCAATCCACCGTTCTGACACTACATTTCTTGGTTGGGAACTGTATGTCCACATGTACAGTAATGTTCACATTCAAAAGCATTCCAGTAAAAAGTAAATACGTTTCTTTTTCTGTTTATTACAGGAGGTACAATAGAAACACGGTATGATAGAACAGAAAAAGTTTTACAGTTTTGCTTACAGTAAACAAAATATCCATGAAACACACAAGAGCATTCTGAACAAAAAACAAACAAACAAACAAACAAACAAACAAACAAACAAACAAACAAACAAACAAACAAAAACAAAAAACAGCAAAAAGCCCAGATAAATTCATGAATTGAATTGAGAATGAATGGTGAATCCAATTCACTTCCTGGAATGGAATTGGATTTGGAATTGGAATGTCAGGAAACAGAATTGAAATCAAATAAATTCCACTAAATTCCACTTGACTTGCTAAATAAAATAATTTGACTTGATTTGCTTACGTAATAGTTTATAGTACATTAAATATTGTAAATCACATAAACAACAAACATATAAAAGAAATACAAAGTACTGTAGGTTTAGTTGGTTAAGCATGATCATTTCACATGTCAAATTTCAGGAAATTATGATAATTCGATGCAATAACAAGTGAATGAAATACATGAATGAACATGACTCATTTTTTTGTGAGTTGAGACATATATTATGTGGTAATCATATATTGAATGTATAGTACATACAGAAACTTATCACCACTGTCATTCAATTATTAATTCATAATGTACAGTTCTCATTTTTATTTACTTGCATTTGATCAACTCTATTTCATACATTACTTACAGTTTTTTACAGACGCTAGGACACATTTCTCAATACTTAGGTCACTTTTGCAAAACTCTTCACACAATTCTCCTAACCGACTTTCAGCTTGGCAAAGCAGTTCATTTCACATTCAAAATGCACTACAACTACCAAAACACTTTATTCAGGTCTCAAATAAACTCATTCTTCCAGAACACTAGCAAAGGTTGACAGTCGACAAACACACTTTGTCACCCACAAAACAATGAGCTAAAAACACTAACAACATGTAGCATTACACACTGTTTTCTTGTGTAAAACAAGGACACATCTCTGTTTATAATTGCAATATATATTGTTTATAACTACAATATATGTTACTGGAATGAATCAGACATAATGCAGAATTCGTCAATATTTTATGTCGTTTATTTATTTTTTTGCACTAAGTAATTCCAAAATACAAGAATTTGTATACACACCATCCACTGATACAGATACAATAGTAATGCTAATCTACTCACATTTTTAGATTTGAAATATGTTTCAATAAAATATTGCTGTTGAACTATGCTGTCTTATTCAGTTTTGCATTATGTTATTGTTTTGAACATAAGTTTAACAGTTTTGAAAACAGTACGTAAGCACGTGCAAAATGTCCTGTACGTACACAGATTTTTGGCAGTTGTTGTGTCTGAGTGAGAAAAGAATGCATGAAATTTGAGAGATGTAGTTATTGAATGCATTTTGTGCCAAAACAATGATAATTGATCTTCAGTTTAGCCCACATAGACTTCTGTTGTGCACACTGTGTGAAGAGTTTTGCAAAAGTGACCTAAGTATTGAGAAATGTGTCCTAGCGTCTGTAAAAAACTGTAATTTGTAAAGCATCATAAATAAAGTTCAAATGTATGTCTCTAAATGCAATCACACATAGATGCTCAGAAACAGCAATAAATGGAATTCAGTGGAATTTCCCTGAATTGAATTCCACTTCCTGTAATTCCAATTCAATTCCAACTCTGTTTCCTGTAATTGTTGTTGAATTCCAATTCCAATTCCACTTCCTTCTTTGAATTGGAATTGTTGAGTTCATTCCTGAATTGACCTCAACCCTGTTTCCAAAACATCACTCCTAAAATTCCTCCTTTTACTGTGTAAGTGTAAATGTAATAGAAAAAAAATAACCACTGCCTCTGAGTGTAAGCCAGACTGGAATCAGCTGTGGTTGGCCCAATTTACCCAATATAAATCAGCTGTGTGTCAATTATTCAATTGTTTTTTTATTATCAGCTGAGATATATTTTTGATATTGATATTGTTTTTGAACTGATATCATTGCAGAAGCAGAGGTTTTTATACTGTATCTAAGGTTTGGAATATTGTTTTTGCTATTGTGGGATGTTGTGTGTTAACATTCGTTAATACTACAAAAACAATCCATAATTTTGTTGGGAGGTATAGCATGTCTGTTAAGAAAATGTAAGCATTGTGGAAATGTGTTCACTGACTGCATATTGGGTGAAAACGACATGAAATGTGTAAATGGTATGGTCACAAAAGACCGATGCTGTGCTAACTGTATTTAGAGTTTTGAAAATGTGACAACTGATTGGACAAACGCTTGTTAGCGACTGAAAAAAACTGTAAGACCCTAAAGATTCATATGAACTTGTGGAAAATGGGCATCCGATGACCCCTTTAGCAAACACAGGTGAAGGGAATCTACTCAATGATGTTATTAACTAATGAAAACAGGAAAATGACAAAATAAGGAAATGGGAACTGAAACAAGAGAAAAACACAAAGCCTACATCCATAACCCTGATCAGTTGATGCAAGCTTGACTAACATGACCTGCCAGAAGTAACACTATGCTCCATTTCTGTCAAGACCACTATCGTCAAATAACTTACAATTATTATACATTTTAGCTTGGGAGTGTGGTTCTGTTATGGGCAAAAACACAGCATGGAGAGCATAAATAATCCCCCAACAGCATTCCTAATACTAGATGAGCCTTAAGCAGCAAGCCTGTTTCGTATCAGGCAGCTTTGAACAACAGATTTAAAAATAAGGCTAGATGTGCTAAGTTTAACTAGGTATTGTTACCAGCGTGTCAACATACAACCAATAAGCCTAAAGCAACAGCATGCTTAGCAAACAAACATGTTACTGAACAACTGATGTGTCATTGAGCATATTTGTACATGGTATATCAGCTTGCCACAAAACTGGTATTACCAGTAGCACCAGTGGGGTGGGGCTTTGGATGCTTTCACTTTGAATTAACGATCTTGGTGTCAAAATTTAAAAGAAAAGATACTTGTCTGTTTCATGTAGATCTTTACACCTCTTAGTTGAATATGCTATGCAGCTGAATACTGTAAAGCCTAGGTCTTCAACCCTACTCCTGGGGACCCAATGTCATTCAGATTTCCAAACTTCTTCAGCACACTTTCCCTGTGATCTTTCAAGTGATCCTGAAGAACTTGATTAGCTGGTTTAGCAGTGGGTTCCCAGGAGCAGCGTTGAAGACCTATACTGTAAAGGGTCTAAATGAAAAAAAAAACATGAAAATAAACATGTACACAATATCAAATAAATAACAATAAACGGAATACATAAAAAGTGTACTAATCTGTGTTAAACATGATGAAGTCAACATGAAATGTGAACTGAAATTAAAATAATTGAAATAACTCTCAAGGCATTTTAATGGCATGAGTGAAGTGGTGTTGGCGCTGTCTCAAATCTGACACAGTGCAACCCCTTTAGCAAACACAGGTGAAGGGAATCTACTCAATGATGTTATTAACTAATGAAAACAGGAAAATGACAAAATAAGGAAATGGGAACTGAAACAGGAGAAAAACAACAATTTATTAAACAGAGGTAACATAAGCAGGCGAGGGTCAATAACAACAGACTAGTACAACGTAGGTAGGCCGAAAGGGTTAATCCGTGTCCAGGCAGATGGTCGGGGCTGGCAGCAGTCAGAAGAGATAGTCCATGCAACAAACGAGGGTCGAAAGAAGGCAGGCGGCAAAAGTCGGTAAACAGTCCAGTTGGCAACGAGTAGGCAGTCCGATGAAAAAACGCTCAGGATTGATAGCATCACTAACAATACTTCGCAAGGAAAACGCCGGTGCGGCGCTCCTTAAAATGGCCATGGGGGACCCGGAACCGGAAGTAAGCGCGCCAGGTACAGGGATGGTTCCCACTGGCGGTGGTTAGAGGGAGCCACAGAGACCGCGTCAGTGACAATAATGCAGTAAGGTCATTTTCAGTTCAGGGCAAACTTAGTGCTAAAATTATTGTGGAATAGCTCTACCCATTGTAAGAAGTAGTCTACAAAGACATGCAAGTATTCATTTTGTTTGGAGCTTTTTGTAGAGGTCCCATTATATCTACTCCAAGCATTTCACTAGGTCTTGAAGGCATTAATTATGTGTATATTAGTTAACCAGCTGGCTTCCTGTTGTCACTCTTGAAGGTTTTTACATTTTATGCATCTCTTGACATATTTCTTGACATCAGGCCACATACCATAGCAAGTCCTCTCAGTGGGTTGGAATGGTAATTGGAGAACAGACTTAAGACTATGAGTTAAGACTATGAGGACACAAAATTTTAACATTTGACAGGTGAGTAATGTGGTATAACTTGTCTTCAAATACTGCATACTGTTCTTTTTTCAGTGGGTTCATTCGCTGCCAAAAGTTTTTTTGCGATTTCAGGATCATGATGTTGTTCGTACCAGATGTTTTTAGGTAAAATTGGGAACTCTGAATCCTACTTCTTACTGGTGTACACATTACACTCAGATAAATGGTGCATTTGAGAATAAGCATCATGAGCTACATTTAGCTTTCTACTTCGATACTACAACACAAAATCAAATCTTTGTAGGCAAGGTGGCAAACAAAGTAATCGACTGGTTGTTTTGGTGGTGTTCATTAACCATTGCAAGGTAGAATGCTTCATAGCTACGTGAACTGTTGATGTTCCAGATGTCATACATCAGTCCTAGGCACCCATGCTCATAGGTCAACAGTCCAAAGTAAGGGCGAGACTTTATGGGCGGGTGACGTAAGCAACCAGGAAGCATAAAAGTATGTGCGGCAGAACTGGCTTCAGCTTCTTGAAATTGAAGCAAGCGCTCCAAGGATTCCGGAAGTATGGCCCCGGACTCTGCATCTCATTCCAAGGTTACATACGTAACCTGAGACATTCCCCTTCAGGGACTTGAGCTACGTCCGAAAACACTATGGTGAACAAGATGCCCTTGACTCCAGACTTACAAATCCCTGCCTAGGAAGAGCTAGGGCAAGGGAAAGGACACCTGCCAGAAGGGCTTTAGAGGCAGCCATGCCTAGAGTTGAGTGAGCCTTGACCCCCAGAAGTGAAGGGAGATCAGAGGACTCATAAGCAGTGATGGGAATAATGGTGCTATAATTAAACGGCGTTACTAACGGCGATACTTTTTTCAGTAACGAATAATCAAACAAATTACTGTTTCCCCTGTTACAACGCCGTTACCGTTACTGACAATAAAATGTGCGTTACTATAACTGAGAACACTGAAGCGGTTTTCATGCGAGCAGCGTCTCTCTCAGCCATAGGACCTCTGTTTCTCTGGGGTGTGTGTGCGCTTGTGTGTGTTCGGGCCGGGGCGGGACACATAACCAGTGATGATGATTGGTGTATATGTAAATGTGGTGTAACCGAGAACGCGATGATTGGCTTAGATTGAGTAGATTTCCATTGTTTGCCAATCAGAGGCAGAGTAGTGCGGGCGCACACGAACGGTCAGTCACACACACCAACATCCAGGAGTCACAACGATGGCAAGTCCAACAAGTTCAAAGGTAGCTTTTGCAAACTGGAAGTATAAGCACTACTTTTTCCCTCACTGAAGTGAAAAGCAAAAATGCTTATGTAATGTGCAATTTATGCCCAGGAAAAAAAGAGTCTCTCTGCGTCAGTGACAAGTAATTCTAATCTACCGAAACACCTCACATTGCCACATGCCGCCACAAAATTAATTAAATAATAATAATTATTATTATTTTTGGTACATTTCTTCAGAAGCATAATTTATATTTTGGGTAACACTTTATAATAACTACACACTATGAGTCATTAGTTAAGCATTGGCAAATAGTTAATTAATAATTTATAAAGCATTATTCCTACATTAATAAACATTTGTAAGCAGTTTATAAATACAGCTATAAATGGTCTATTCTTGTTTTATAAGCATCTGTATAATATGCTTAATAATTGTATTTTCATACTTTATTAAGGATCAGTTAATCATTTCTAAATTAAGCATTACATTATTTACAAACCAGTTAGTTAATAGTTGTAAGTGGTTCATGAGATCATTTAGAAAGTGTTGGTAAATGATTCATAAACCATTTGAATGCCCAGGGTGGTTGCTAGGGTGTTGCTATGCAGTTGCTAGGGTAACCGGGATGGTTGCTAAGGTGTTGCTATGCCGTTGCTAGGGTACCCGGGGTGGTTGCTAAGGTGTTGCTATGTGGTTGCTATGGTGCCTAGGGTGGTTGCTAGGGTGTTGCTATGTCGTTGCTAGGGTACCGGGGTGGTTGCTATGTGGTTGCTATGGTGCCTGGGGTGGTTGCTAAGGTGTTGCTATGCGGTTACTAGGGTACCCAGGGTGGTTACTAGCATGTTTCTAGCATATTGCTAGCATGATTAGCAAAGTCGCTAGCATGTTTCTAACATGATTAGCAAGTTGTTAACGTGTTTGTAGCATGATTAGCAAATCCCTAACATGTTTCTAGCATGATTAGCAAGTTGCTAGCATGATTTTAGCATGACTAGCAAGTCATTAGCATGATTTTAGCATGACTAGCAAGTTACTAACATGATTTTATCATGATTTTAGCATGACTAGCAAGTCACTAGCATGATTTTAGCATGACTAGCAAGTTACTAGCATGCTTTAACATGACTAGCAAGTCACTAGCATGATTCTAGCATGACTAGCAAGTCACTAGCATGATTTTAGCATGAATTCCTACTGTAACTCATAATTAATTCAGGCAGTTACTAGCATTTACTGGCAGTTAAAACATTTACTAGCTGTCAGTTAATGGTTTTTGTGAGCTCATCTAAAGTGAGGACTATTTATGCCTTATAAAGTGTTTACAAAGTTGTTCTCCTGTTCTGGAGATATCACTTTTAGCATAGCTTAGCATAGATCATTGAATCCTATGAGACTGATAGCATAGGAGAACGGCTAAGTGGGTTTCAAAATGTTAAAACTCAACTTATTAACACTTATAAGGCATAAATAGTCCTCACTTTAGATAAGCTCACAAAAACCATTAACTGACAGCTAGTAAATGTTTTATAACTGCCTGAATTGATTATGAGTTACAGCAGGAATATGTGTTATTAAAGCATTTATTAACACACTGACTAACTGTTATATTATGTCTGAATAATAAGATGTATAAATGTGCATTCAAATGGTTTATGAATCATTTACCAACACTTTCTAAATGATCTCCTGAACCACTTACAACTACTAACTAACTGGTTTGTAAATAATGTAATGCTTAATTTAGAAATGATTAACTGATCCTTAATAAAGTATGAAAATACAATTATTAAGCATATTATACAGATGTTTATAAAACAAGAATAAAGCATTTATAGCTGTATTTATAAACTGCTTACAAATGTCTATTAAGGTAGGAATAATGCTTTATAAATGATTAATTAACTATTTACCAATGCTTAACTAATGATTCATAGTGTGTAGTTATTATAAAGTGTTACCATATTTAGACTTACTTGTTGAAGAGTTGTGTTCTGTGCAATAAATATTTAAAGTTCTAAACCATCTATTGTGCTTTATTGTTCCTCTATAGTAATGATACTATTTATAATAAGATGTTGATTTTGATAGTTATTTCTCATGTTGTCCCACAACAACATTAAAATAGTGTGGATTAGCGTACAATGTTTTATATTTATTTTATAGTTATATTAAATTAGATTTTTTTTTTAAAGTAACGCAATAGTTACTTTGCCTGGTAATTAGTTACTTTTATAATGATGTAACTCAGTTACTAACTCAGTTACTATTTGTGAGAAGTAACTAGTAACTATAACTAATTACTTTTTTAAAGGTACATGCCCAACACTGCTCATAAGCAATAGAAATGGCATCAACAATCCACCTGCTCTTAGGGGGACCATAACAAACAAATAGCTGATCTGCCTTACAACACAGTGCAGCTCTGTGGACGTATGTGGACACACACAGTTAAGCTTCTGCTGGTCAGGCTCCACGAAGGGAGGAGGACAAAAAACCTGAAGTATGACAGGCTGTGGTACTGAGGAAGGGACCTTAGGGACATAGTCCGTGTGAGGGTAAAAGAATGCTTTGGCCGAACGAGTGCAAAATCAAGGTATGAAGGGGCCACCGAAAGGGCCTGCAGGTCCTGGAAGTGAAGAGACAGCAAGAAGAAGCGTAGTCTTAATCGTAAGCATACAATCTGAAATCTCCTCTATAGGCTCAAATGGAGGTCTAACAGAAGGCTTCAAGTACCACAGCGAGGTCCCAAGTAGGAACACAGGGTAGTACCAGAGGCCTCAGCACACAGCAGAGGAAATGTGTTACTAAAGGGTTCTTACCCACTGAGAGGCCACCAAGAGGGGCGTCATAGGCCGATAATGCGGCCATGTAAACCTTCAAGATGGAGTGGGGTAACCCTGCAGCGAAACAGGCCTGCAAGATCTCCAGCACTGTACCAATCGGGCAGTTAACTGGGTTAAGCTGGCGCACCAAGAACAGTTTCCTTGTAGAAGGATGGTTGGATGGTCTCAACAACCTTAGTTGAAAGATCAGAAGCTATGAGTTGTGCCCCCTTAGGTTGTTGGATGGGATTTCAAGATCTAGCATAGCTGAGCTTCAGTGGTCTTCAGTAAGGGCGAAAATGGTCTCTCATGATACTAAAATGGGTTGGGGTGATGGAACAGTGCTTAAAAGTGAAAGATTTTTGTTTAGGTCTTATAAACTGTCTGGTTTTAGACGAACACAAGATTCTGCTCACAGAAATGCTAGCTTGTCTAGGTTGAAATAAGTATTCCATTTTAAGGGGCACTTCTGAAAGTATTTTCCATTAGCAACATTAAATTGAATTCCAGTCCTAAGACCGCTGCATATAACAATGACATTAAAGTAAGGTCTACTGCCCTTCCTGAAAAACTCTTCCTGAAAAGATTATGAAGCATAATCAGAATATTGATACAACCTAGTGGAATGTCAAATTTACAGTTAGCCAAATAGAGTGGTTCTAATGCCGAGTTCAGACTGCATGATTTTAGCCCCGATTTTGACTCGCCGACAGGTTTTAAGAAATTGCAGACAAATGCCGGAAATCACAGGCAAATCGGTGCTCGTTCACGCGAGTGACAATCACACAGTGTGAACTATCAAAGACGCGATCTGAGAGAATCGCAGACGTGTCGCCGACACCCGTGAGATATTTGGCATGCTAAATATCTGGACCTGTCTGCGATTCAAAATCATGCCGTGTGAAAGGTGATCTGATTGAAAATAACATCGGCGATTACCTACAGCCAATGAGACAGCGACATCCAGGCCAGCGGGAAGTTGGGGGAGGAGTTACGAAGGTATAGACCACAATATCAACAAGCATAGCTTCAGCATTTTTAATTGTGGCTGCAAATGAGTGCACATGCAATTTGTATGACAAGCTTCTTGCGGCCTACCATTTTTCTTAAAAAATAATCCCAGTTTCACATGAGAACTCACGTGAGAACTTGCACGACTGACCTTGCGTTGTTTCCATGTCACTTCTCGCGTGTGTTTGGTTGTGCAACGTAGTTTGCGGACCGGGACAAAGTTGTCGGTGATTCTTCCTATTGTAAAGTCATGCAGTGTGAAACCCCCTGTCGCTGATCCATCGTGCAGTGTGAACATAGCAGTGACGGAATTCTATCCCAGATAGTCATGCAGTGTGAAAAGTCTGAACTCGGCATAAGGTCCATGGATAAAGACTTTCTTGTGGGGTAAGTTCCTTCCACAAGTTCTTATTCAGGAGGTGTAACACCAGGCCAGCAGAGGGATCTCTTGCCCAGTACTGTTCTGTTACCGCTTCCTCTGCTTCTTTCTATGGTTACTTCCTGTTTGGCAGCAATATAAGGATGGCCATGCCAAACAGGCATGGCAAAGTATTGTTTTGCTCATGCGGACTGTACCAAGAGTTTTTCTTCTTTCATTGCCTTTTTACTTTCATTGCCATTGCCATATTTTTGCCTTTCTTCATTGTCTTGTTTTATTTGCTACTTTGGATTGCTCACTTGGATTTTGACCCTCGCCTGTCTTTTGGATTACGTTTTGTCTTGCTCTGGGATATTATTGTTTGCTGGTATTCGACCTTGCCTGTCTTGACCACGATCTGTTCAATAAAGCTCCCACTTGGATCTTTCAATGCTGTCGTCGAGTCCCCATTACAGAATACTTTGCCATACCATAGATCCAGCAGCTTTTCCTACACAGATCGCCATGAACCCAGCAGTTACCCTCCTACATCTTCGCCAGGGAGACAGGCCCATAAAGGGATTTTGTAACAAAATTTTGTGAGGTATGCTACTTGATGGACTTAAATGATGTTGCTCTTAAATGGATATTTTGTGGTGGACTTATAGGACTATATTTATGACCTCATGCCAGACAACAAAGGCTCAGACACACTTGAACAATATATTGACTGCACACTCTGGTTGGCTGGTTCACCTTTTACTGTGGGAGTTGTGGATGAGGAACATTGCTGTTATGATGTACTGCTTTCATTGTGTTGTTGTTGCTCATAGTCCTTGTCCAATTGATTTCCTAGCTTTACTAACTTAAGCCCTGGATTACTTTCAGTCAAGGTTGACTTTCATTTCTTGGACAAAGCTCTGTAGCAAAAAACAAAGTCTCTGATGGGTCAATTCTCTCATTGAGTTCTTGTTCTAACTTTTTTTGGCTAATGGGTCTTTATCATCAGTTAGTTTTCCAAATGTTGGAAAGGTGAGTCGTAGATGATCACTTTTGGCTATGGAAGTGGGTATATCTGTAGTAGTAGGTACTGAGCTTGATGAGGCATGCACACTGGTGGAAGATGTGGAAGAAGTTACTGTTTGTAGTTGAGAAGTCATCATGACTTTTATCTGTGTTTGAAGACAGGTCTTTTGTGAAACTTTTGAGTGTTACTGCAAAATTTGTCTATTGTTTTTTTTTGCATTGATGAAACTTTTGCTTGAAGCTGTTGAATAAGGAAATGCACTTCAGACACTACAGTAGCCTCCCCTTGTTTAACCCTGTTAACTCTGTTAAACCCTCTAAAAGCAACTTAAATTACTGAATCATTTTTGATTGTGCAGATAAGAACAATATATAATTTGAATCTGTAAAGGGTCTACTTTTATTTGTATACACTCTTAATAACAAAAATAAAAAATAAAATACAGACAACAAACAGGGTGTGCTTTCTGATTCTTAGTCTCTGTGAACTTCTATTTGAAACTTTTTGCAAAAATAAACCAAAACTCAGTAAATACTTGACACACAGACATTAGAGATTTATCTGGAGAAAGCTTAAAGTATCTACTTTTAAATTAAGTAAATCATGGTGAAAACAAATATTCTCTGATTAAGTAATCTGGTCCCACTTTGTATTAAGTGTCCCTAATACCTGTGAACTTACATGGTAACTAGATGTGTACATAGCATGTAACCACAGTGTATGTACACATTGGTACATTGAATCTACAGCTCTAATACTGGTGTAATTACACACATGTAACAACTCACTGAATAGTATGTGTAAGTACAAATGTGTAATAGGACATTGGTAACAACACTTTTTTCACTTCTGGAAGTACACATGTGTAACAAGAATTATGTAACTACATTTTGTAACAACAATATGTACTCACAGAAATTTTACCACTTTCACACAGTCTTCAATACTGCAGTTACCAGTTTGGAATGCTCTGAAACATTATTGAAATTGTGATGATTCCTATGTAGGCTACATATAATTTTTGTATTCATGTATTTGTGAACACTGAATTAGAATTAAAGTATCAATTTGTGATACCAGTGTACTTACATGGTAACTCCTCAGGAACTGTCTACTTAATTTAAAGTGTAAAATGGTCACAACTTACTGAGTAATATATAAAATGTAAACCTCTGTGCAAGACTTCAATATCAGTGTACTTACATGATAACTCCTCAGGAACTGTCTACTTATTATAAAGTGTAAAATGGTCCAGCCTGGTCTCATTGTTTATACATTGGTATTTCAACGTTTAAAACGTACAAATAAATAAAAAAACATGACAGACAGAAAATTGCAATCACAATCATTTATTTAATACCAAAAAGTAATCCAAATGGCGATGCTTTTGTAGCCGCAGTCCTCTCTGGCAGAATACAGTAGGTTTGTTTGAGGTGCAGAGCAGAATTAAAAGTTATTAATCACTGAAAATATTATCCAGATTATTTTCCTGATCCTCTCTGTAAATGCGACCAAAGAGTATGTGCCGGTGCATCATTCAAACACATCTCACCAGAAACACGGCATGTCGTAATCTGTGACGAATGCTGGCGAGAGCCAATGATAGCTCGATTTTCCTGCCGTAAAAACTGCCGCTTCCTGACACGGTTGTATTTGAATTCGTACAATGCACTTGAGCGCAGTTTTTTTTTTTTGCTGTTGCTGCTGGACTCGCTGCTCAGGATGGAGATGAAGGTGGCCGGATAAAGATTTGAATTTGGGCATGTTCCTCGCAATGGTATGGATTCTGAAGATCTGGATTATAGCGCACAAATAAAATTGTTTCATTTTATAATTATGATGCGTGTTCGGTGTATTTTATGGTTTCATTGTAGCATGTCGCAGCATGTCGGAGAAAAAGCCTGTTGTGTCCCACCGCTACAAACAAAGTTAATATTACATAAATGGTTAAATGATTGTAGAAATGTTATTTATTTTACGGGTTTAAAGTGTAGTCTTGTTAAACATTATGTTTACATATGCTTGGAAATGAGATGGCAACAGAAATCACACAGAACAGGATGAAATGTTATAATTTCATATTAAGTAAACTATTTAATAATGCAGTTGAAAACACAAAGTGTTGCACAGAGGTTTACATTTTTTATATTAACGTTACTCAGTAAGTTGTGACCATTTTACCCTTTATTTTAAGTAGACAGTTCCTGAGGAGTTATCATGTAAATACACTGATATTAAAGTGTTGCACAGAGGTTTATATTTTATATATTACTCCATAAGTTGTGACCATTTTACACTTTATATTAAGTAGACAGTTCCTGAGGAGTTATCATGTAAGTACACTGATATTAAAGTGTTGCACAGAGGTTTACAATTTATATATTACTCAGTAATTTGTGACCATTTTACACTTTATATTAAGTAGACAGTTCCTGAGAAGTTATCATGTAAGTACACTGATATTAAAGTGTTGCACAGAGGTTTACATTTTATTTATTACTCAGTAAGTTGTGACCATTTCACACTTTATATAAAGTAGACAGTTCCTGAGGAGTTATCATGTAAGTACACTGGTTTTACAAATTGATACTTTAATTCTAATTCAGTGTTTACAAATACATGAATACAAAATTATATGTGGCCTACATAGGAATCATCACGATTTCAATAATGTTTCAGGGCATTCCAGACCGGTAACTGCAGTATTGAAAACTGTGTGGAAGTGTAAAAACTTCTGTGTCTACATATTGTTGTTACAAAATGTAGTTACATAATTCTTGTTACACATGTGTACTTCCAGAAGTGAAAAAAGTGTTGTTACCAGTGTCCTGTTACACATTTGTACTTACAAATGCTATTTAGTGAATTGTTACATGTGTGTAATTACACCAGTATTAGAGCTGTAGATACAATGTACCAATGTGTCACACACACTCAAAATGGCGATGGCCATCGTGGGCAGTGCGGAGGCGAAAGGGACGCACACCAGGTCTGAGGGTGTAGGGCTTGGGAGTGTAGGTTCTGCCGGTTAGCCTGCAGCCCACACTGACATCAAAGGAGGGTCCATTATGTTGGCAATCAAGACATGCCAAGGCTCTGGCAGATCAGACGAGGCGTGGCGTGGCTCAGGACGCTCAGGCGAGACGTGACTTGGCTCTGGACGCTCAGGCGAACATGTGACCTTGCTTGACCCTGAAGGAATGACCGTGACTTGACTTCGTTTTAGTGGAACAGCTGTGACTCGATTTGACGTGGCAGGAACGGCTGTGACTTGACTTGGCTTTATCTGAACAGCTGTGACTTGATTTGGCTTTAGCGGAACAGCTGTGACTTGACTTGGCTTGGCTGGAACAGCTGTGACTTGACTTGATTCAGGAGGTACTGTAGTGTCTTGATGTGACTCTGCAAGTGCTGCTGTAACTTGCTTGGATACAGGAAGTGTTGAGATGTCTTGACTTGACTGAGGGTGTGAAACTCTGTCTTGGCTTGACTCAGGGAGTGCGGCTGGATCTTGACTTGACTCAGGAAGTGAGGGTGGGCCTCGACTTAACTCAGGAAGGGCTGCTTGGCTTGACTCAGGATGTTAAGTGGTATCTTGATGTGACTCTGAAGGAACAGCTGATGTGACGTAACTTGACCTTGCAGGAACAGCAGCTGAGACGTGACTTGACTTGGCAGAGACAGCAGTCGTGATGTGACTTGACTTTGCAGAGACAGCAGCCGTGATGTGACTTGATTTTGCAGAGACAGCAGCCGTGATGTGACTTGACTTGACAGGAACAGTAGCTGTGATGTGACTTGACTGTACAGGAGCAGCAGACATGACATGAACAGGCTGTGGCTTGACGTTAGTAGTCGCTGGCTTGGCTGACGTGGTGTTAGCAGGTGCTGGCTTGGCTGACGTGGCTTTAGCAGATGCTGGATTGGCTGACGTGGCTTTAGCAGACGCTGGCTTGGCTGACGTGGAGTTAGCAGATGCTGGCTTGGCTGATGTAGCATTAGCAGATGCTGGCTTGGCTGATGCTATGATGTAAGGTGGCCGTGGCTTGACAGACATAGCTTGATCTGGTTCTGGAGCAGCAGACTCGGTGTAGGCTGGTGGCTGGCATCAGGATTAAGGCTTGACGTGGGTCCGGCGTGGCGGCCATCTTTGCGACAGGCTCTGGCGTGGCGGCCATCTTGTGAGAGGACTTGGGCGTGGCGGCCATCTTGTGATCTGGGTCTGATAGGGCAGCCATCTTGCGAGCTGGGTCTGATAGGGCGGCCATCTTGCAAACAGGCTCAGGAAGGGCGGCCATCTTGTGAACAGGCTCAGGAAGGGCAGCCATCTTGTGAACAGGCTCTGGAAGGGCGGCCATCTTTTAAACAGGCTCAGGAAAGGCAGCCATCTTGTGAACAGGCTCTGGAAGGGCGGCCATCTTGTGAGCAGGGTCAGGAAAGGCCGCCATCTTGTGAACAGGCTTTGAGATGGCGGCCATCTTGTGAAAGGGCTTTGGGATGGTAGCCATCTTGTGAAGGGGCACTGGGCTGGCAGACATCTTGTGCTGAGGCTCTGGGCTAGCAGACATCTTGTGCTGTGGCTCTGGGCTAACGGACATGACATGAGGCTTGTGATCGTGGGTTTTGTCATCTGACTCCTCAACAGCTCCCACAGTGAATGAGGAGCCAGTGACCAACAAAGCAAAGTCCAAAAGTTCACAGAGTGACCCTCGAGGACCACAAAGTATGAGTATTGATCTCAGTGGTTCATTGAGTCCATGGCAAAAGAAGTCTATGAGTGCACAGTCCGGGAAAATAGAGTGGTGAATAATGTCCACGAAATCCTGAATGTGGTCCTCGAGGGGCCGATTACCTTGTTTCTTGAGGGCGAAGCTGATAACTGGGTCCATGGTGAACGGCTGGTGAATAAAGCTGCTGGATCCGGGGTGGCGAAGTATTCTGTTACAGAGGGAGTCGGAGGTAGATCCAAGTGCAAGCTTTATTTAGAAACATGGTCAAAACAGGCAGGGTCAGAGACAGCAAACAGCAACTAACGAAGAAAATCCAAAGAGTAATCCGTGAAACAGGTGTGGGTCGAAATCCAGAAGGGCAGTCCAAAGACAGAGAACACAGAGAAAACAGACAAACAAACAAACAAACAAGGCTAAACTAAAACTAGACTAGGACTTGGAAACAAGACAGGAATAAACTATGAAACTAGGAAACTTGGAAAACAAGGCACGGGAAGACAGGGAAACGCTTAGTAAGGTTAGCAAGGAGCAAAACAATACTTTGCGATGTGAGGGTGTCATGGGCTTGCTTAAATGGCTGACAAACAGGAAGTAACCAGTGAAACAGCAGACGGAGCAGCAACAGTCAGTGAGGGGCAAGGCTCCCTCTGCTGGCCTGGTGTAACACACTGTAGGGACAGTTGCAACACAATGTTGCAACCATCCCAACATGCTGTCCCTTACCACAATATTGATTTAAAAGCTTGCCATAACATTACATAATTGTAATTTTATAATGATAATACTAATGAACCCCTTTAATAGTTAGTTATCTCTCCTTTTTTTAAGTGAATAGGTAAAAAAAATCTACTTGTTACTTAACAATGTTTTTAATTTACTATTCTTTGTTTTGTTTTTTTTACAGCCAATTTACCTTATTGAAGACCGTGACTGTGAACAAATAAAATAAAGAAATTGCAAAATTATATTTAAGAATGATTTCATTACTGTAATGGCGATCTATTCCTCTTAGTTCTCCGCCATTTCCATAGGGGATCGGCACAAAGGATTTGACGCGTAAAACCACAAACTTGCAGTGTAACAGTTTACTTTTCGTTTGTCAGGATACAACAAAAATCAAAAATCAAACTTAAGAACTATTTACACTTTTTCAAGCTTCAACTTAAATATGGTTTCAAAGAACGGTCAAAAGACTGTCCACCATCAAGCCCCTTCCTTCTTCCTTAATGGTTGCTTATGCATACGTATTACGTATGACATTACAGTTAACCTATGATAGGGCATGTACGCAATATAATATCACAAAATATGCAAACTATATCAAATAATAATAATAATAACTCTTAATACAAATAATATAATATTACAGATTTTTTTTTACAAATTTCTAAATGCTCTTTATGGCTCTAACACTCCGGCCCCTAATTGTCTAGGCTTATTGCATAACAATTAGCTTTTCAAATACTTAAATGGAGCCATAAATAGTTCTCTTTCCTTAAAACAGTCCTTTTGGAAAGTCCACAATTTAAATGTACAGTCTCTATGTAAAGTCTTACTCCTTTTCTGCTTCTTGCAATAAGCAGAGTTTTGTTACTGGTCTTTCCAACTGACAAGTTTTTGTCTGAACACAAGCACGTCAGACAATACCAGAAGCATCGGGTATGGTCTTGAGTATTCTTCCCATTATCCAAGAATTTCTGGGGGCAGAATGGTCTACGATGAGAACAATGTCTCCGGGTACCAAATTTCTTTTCAGTTTCTGCCACTTTTGTCGTTCCTGCAATAGTGGCAGGTATTCCTTAGTCCATCTAGACCAAAAGAGGTCTGCCAAATATTGAACTTGTGTCCATCTTTTGTGTGAATAACAGTCCTCTTTCGCAAACACTCCTGGAGGCATGATTGGTTGTTTTCTCATGATGAGAAGATGATTTGGATTCAAAGGCTCCAAATCGTTTGGGTCATCTGATGCTTTAGTTAGCGGCCGGTCATTGATAATTGCTTCAACCTCACACAAAACCGTGTAAAGCCCTTCATCATCTAATACCTGCTGATTTAAAAACTTTTCGAACTGTGCGTATTTGTCTTTCCCATACTCCACCTTGATGGGATGCTGCCGGAGTATTGAAAATCCCCTTAATTCCCTTTTGGAAAAAGGAACTCATCTATTTTGGACTGATCTAAGTCTCGGATAGCTTCTTTAAGCTCTCTTTCAGCCCCAATGAATTTGTACCATTGTCCGATCCAATCGTATACACCCGCCCTCTTCTGCAGATGAAATGTCGTATGGCATTTATGCACAATGAGGTATCAAGGCTGTTGGCCACTTCAATATGAACTGCTCTCATGGTTAGACATGTAAACAGCAATCCATAACTCTTCACCAAGCTGCGCCCTCGTTTTATTAAGAAGGGACCAAAATAATCCACACCTGTGTGTGTAAAGGGAGGGTTATCTGGCAAAAGACGATCTCTTGGTAGATCTGCCATTTTCTGATCGCTGACTTTGGCATGTAGCCTTCTACACACTGTGCATTTAGAAATCAGCTTTCTTATGGCTGTATTGGCAGCTGCAACCCAGAATTTACTTCGGAGTTTTGAAAGAATCTGATTTCTGCCACTATGGCCTGTGTTGTGATGTATGTCCTTCAGAATCAACAAAGGTATGTGCTGCCTCTTATCAAGGATTGCTGGATGTTTGGCAGTTTCTGGCATTGCAGATTGATTTAAACGACCACCTACTCGTAGTACACCATCTTGGACTAATGGGTCCAGTTTGTCCAGAACGCTACCTCTTTTGACATGGTTACTTCTTTGCAACGACTTGAACTCCTCAGGAAATGTCTGTCTCTGGCTGTAGCGGATTAGACTTAATTCAGCATTTTCAATGTCTTCAACTGAAAGATGTTGTTTAGGCAGTGTCTGTCTCAGCTTGAACATTTGAGTTTGCAAATGAGCTTGCTGCTTCTTTGTATCATTTTCAGATTGATTTATGGCAGCTTGCAATTCTCGTCTCTTGTTTGATAGGTGCTGCAGTACTTCCTTCAACCGCAACATCCAAGCGACTGCTCTTTTTAGTCTGTACCATTCTGAGTAATACTCAATCAGTTTATCCAGAGGTTTTCCTTTCTCTGTAGCACTGACACAATTTACCACAGCTGATTTTTTCAATTCATTTTAGGTTGGGGGTATGGTTCTGTTCTGGGCAAACACTCCCTGCCCATCCATGCAGCCTAGCATGACTAAGTGCAGGGAGAGCATACATAAACCCCCTATTGGATAAACAGAACAGAACCAACATTATTGATTAATGTAGCAAATATCATTCATGTTTTAAGTGATTATTTAACAAACAAAAACAAAATTCAGTGGTCTGACTCAACAAGAAATATCCAAGCCATGCCCTACTAGAAAAGAGGAGTAGCTGGGGATTGAGGTCGGTGATTAGCTCCTGAGCAAAGCGATAGCTGCTGAACAATGATTGAAAGGACCTTATAAAGAGAATTATGTTTTGCATCGTATTCCTACAGGTAGGCGTCGATCAGCTGAGCATCAGCTGGTGCGAGCTTCGGCTAACGTGACCTGTCAGAACTAACACTGCGCTCCATTTCTATGAGCACAATGTGTTTAACACAATTACACATTTGAATAATAAAACGAAATGCATAACTGACAAAGGAGAGACACACAAAATGTGAGTTCTAATGCAGAGCTCCAGATTCACATATGCTGCGGGGGATTTCTGGCTACAGAATCCCCAGTGACAATAATGCCTCTTCACACATATACCCAGACCAGAAACAAAGAAATCTTTCAATAAGTCGTAAAAACATAAAATACCTTTTAGTTTGGTAGGATCTTGCAGCCCAGGGTTGCACCTGAAACACTGTTGCATTGCTAATAGCCTTGCTATTGTATATTTTCTATTTATGCACCACTGATATATGTTCTAAATAACGGGATCTACTTGAAAGGACCAATGTATCATTAGATTTTTTTTCCCTTGTTTTAAGTTTACAAAGGCAACACAAACTTTCCATTTACATACCTTTTATGCATTAATTATGGGGTCAAGCTAACCAATGGCATGCATGTAGTATTGTTGAGTAGATTTCTTTGGTCATAGCACTGCCGGTGGTGTTTTTAGGTAAAGTCAGTCAAAGGCTATTTTTTACTTCATTTATACCTTTGAAACTTTGTCTCAGTTGGAGGAGTGGTTAACCTGGTCTCTGTCTAAGTCACTGAATTTTGTTGCAATGTGCAAAGGTACAGCCTCACTTTATGCTTGGCATTGTCACATCACGGTCAACCTTTTTAGGATGTTTAAGGCAAATAGATTAGAGAATAAAAAATAGTTATTGTTTATCTTCCATTTGAACAGTATTTATTTTGTTATCTCATTAAAAATACAAAAGAAACAATCACCTTTTCTTCTGTCTTTATATTGTTTGTGATTAATAGCTGTCAGGTTGGTGGGCGGGTCCAACCACTGTTCTGGAAGAGTGGAGGTTCTCCACAATGGAATCTGGGGAACAGTGTGTGATGACCTGTGGGATTCTACAGATGCTGCAGTGGTGTGTAGAGAACTGGGCTGTGGGAGTCTTGTAGAGGCAAAGACTGCTGCTTATTTCGGAGAAGGTTCTGGACAAATCTGGTTGGATGATGTCCAGTGCCGTGGGAATGAATCTACACTGAAAAACTGTTCATCGAATGGATTCGGATCACATGACTGTGGGCACCAAGAAGATGCTGGAGTCATTTGCCAAGGTAAGTCAAACACGTTTATACAACTCAAATAGCTGTGGTGTTGTACACTGTAATTACGCAATGCAAAAGCATTTTGTGTTCTAAAGAACACAATTTACTCTGAAAACTTAAAAGCACCACAACATCATTTGATTTTCTTCCCTTTTTTAAAGGCAAAAAAGTTTTCCATTTATATGCTGTTTATGCCACATTTATGGGGTCAAGCTCAACAATGTCATGGCATTCTTGATTAGGTTTGTTTGGTCACAGCCCCCCAGTGGTATCATATGAATAGCCAATCAAGGGCTATAAGTACATTTCGCTTCATTTGTACCTTTGCAGCTCTTGCCAGTCGTGTGGGCTAAATCGATTGGCCTGCTCTCATTATCAGGCACTTAATTTTGTTCCAGTCTGCAAAGTTGCAGCCTCATCCGATACTTGCCATCATTGCTATCAACTTTCTTAGCATGTTAACTATTTCTTGCTTACCATCTATTTGAATATCAGTTTCACTGTGGGAAAGACCACACAAATTAAGAAATCCAATCTGGAACTGTAATAGACTTCAATCATCTCTCCTGTTCTGTAATAGGCCAGGCACAAACTAGTGTAGCACCACGAACATCTTGTAAGCCTGATTCCCTGAGGGAACGAGACGCTGCGTCTGAAGGCGCTATGGAGAAAGCCATTGGCTTACCATGCTTTGAATGTTGTCTGCAACCAATCAAATGCAGGGGGTGATGTCACAGGCTGATGACATCATGGACCAGGAAGTATAAAAACACATGCGGTGAAGCAGGTGTCAGCTACTGTCATGAAGCGTGCACAGCAGGGACGCCGGGATTATGGCCCAAGGATGCAGCGTCTCGTTCCCTCAGGGAACCAGGGTTACATACGTAACCCGAGACGTTCCTTTCTGGGAACTCGAGCTGCATCTGAAGGCCCTATGGGGAACGAGATGCCCACGCCCCCATAATTCCAAGTCCCTGCCTAGGAACTGCTAGGACAAGGGTGGAAAAGATGTGCCTGGGGAACATGCCAGGACACGAAGAGTAGAAGTCTCCACCTGGGGAAATTGCCAGGATGCGAGGGATAGAAATTCTGTGCCTGGGGGATTGCCAGGACAAGAGTGGTAGTACACCTCTGTCTGGGGAAAATGCCAGAACAAGAGGGATAGAAAGTTTCTGCCTAGGGAAATTGCTAGGACAAGAGTGGTAGTACACCTCCGCCTGGGGAAAATGCCAGGATGCAAGGGATAGAAAAATCTGTGCCTGGGGAAATTGCCAGGACAAGAGTGGTAGTACACCTCTGTCTGGGGAAATGCCAGAACGAGAGGGATAGAAAGTCTCTGCCTAGGGAAATTGCTAAGACAATAGTGGTAATACACCTCCGCCTGGGGAAATTGCCAGGACGCGAGGGTTAGAAAATCTGTGCCTGGGGAAATTGCCAGGACAAGAGTGGTAGTACACCTCTCTCTGGGGAAAAGCCAGAACGAGAGGGATAGAAAGTCTCTGCCTAGGGAAATTGCTAGGACAAGAGTGGTAATACACCTTCGCCTGAGGAAATTGTCAGGATGCGAGGGATAAAAAGAGACTCCACCTAGGAAAGTGCTAGGTTAGTAGAGGATAGAAGTGCCAGGGGTAACTGAGAGATAGAGGTTATAAAACCTGTCAAAAATCGTAAGTGTCAAGTGCTTGCACTGGACATAAACAGTTGTGCTTTTCATGGTCTGGTTCCACAAATGGAGGCGGATAGAAGGCCTGGAGAACTATGGGCTGTGGCACAGAGGAAGGGACCTTAGGGATGTACCCCACTCGAGGGTACAGGAAGGCTTTTACTAGGCCGAGGGCGAAGTCAAGGTAGGATGGGGCTACCGAAAGGGCCTGCAGGTCCCAAACCCACTTAATGAGGGCAAAAAGCAGAGAAGTCCTTAGAGTAAGCATTCGATTGAAAGGAGGTCTGCAATAGAGACCTGAAATCCCGCAGGAGTACCGCGGGACCCACGGGACCCAACGCAACAGAGTGCGGCGCGGGACGAAACTTGATGGGCAAGTGTGGGTGCGAGCGCGGGCGGGTAGAGACTCGTTTGTGTGCGGGATGCGGGAAAATAAAATGATTTGCGGGACTCCCGCAAAATAGAAATATCTAAACATAAAATATCTAGAAACAAAAAATTGTTATTCACCTATTGCACAAAAGCTGCAAGAACAACATAAATAAGATTAGTAAGCGTGAGAATAGGCAGTTTCGATTTAAAGCTTGTTTGCAGCGTGAGGAATGTAGCCATCTGCTGATTTCTGGAACGCATCGCCAATCAGTGGTGTTCAAGTTAAAATCCACTCACTGCTCAAAAGTTTTGCACAGTGCTGAATATTGCGTGCTTATGAATTACAACACACAAAGTATAGACATTTATGAAAGGCTAATTGTGCATAATATCAGTTGTGTTATAAGAGCTTTATGAGATTGCGTAGCCTACTGAGATGTCAGCTTTAAAGGAGCTTTGTTGGTTTGCATTCTGCCATTGATGCACGCAGTAGCTCATGTTTTCTTTTTTGTTAAGAATAACAGTGGTTTGTGAATGTTGATGCTTAGCCTAAATAACAAATATTTTATCCAGAGCATTTATGCTGGGGTTTAGTGAAACTTACAAGATGTTACAGAACTTTTTCATGTAAATTCAACCGATGTACTGAAAAAATCTATATAGGTTAATTTTATGCGGGCTTTTGCGGGCGGGAGCGGGACGAGATAACATTTATTTCCGCGGGAGCGGGCGGGCGCGGGACACAATCTTGCGGGAGCGGGACTGAAAAATCCGTCCCGTGCAGGTCTCTAGTCTGCAAGAACTTCCATCACCACAGCCAGGTGCCATGCAGGGACACAAAAAAGAACTCAAGGCCTCAGTCCGAGCACACCGCGGAGGAAACATATGACTAGCGGGGTTTTAGCCACTGAAAGACCACCAAGAGGGGCGCGGTAGGCCAATAAAGCCACCACGTACACCCTCAGTGTGGAGTGGGTTACCCCTGCAGGGAGGCAGGCCTGCAAGAACTCCAGTACTGTACCATCCGGGCAGTCAGCTGGGTAGAGCTGGCAATCTCTGCATCGAGAAGTGTACAGTTTCCTCGTAGAGGGAGTTCTGGACTGGAGAATGGTCTCCACAACCTCAGTTGGGAGACCGGAGGCTATGAGTTGTGCCCTCTCAGGGGTCACACCCACAACTTCCATTTCTCCAGGCAGGGGTGAAAGGTCAAGCCTCCCGCTAGTGAGAGGAGATCCCTCCTGATGGGAGTCTCCATGGAGAGCCATCTAGAAGGGAAATCAGGTCAGAGAACCGTACTCGGCCCGGCAAGAACGGGGCTACTAAGAGTAGGCTTACTCCGTTCTGGTGCACTCTCCAGAACTCCCGGGAGCAGAGTGATCGGGGGAAATGTGTACAGACGGAGCCTCAGCCATTTCTATACCATGGCATCCAGCCCCAGTGGAGCTGGCGGTACCAGAGGGGACCTTGCGCTGTCGCAAAAAAGGTCAGTTGAAATTTTATATATTTTTTTTTGCTTCACTATTTCTGGGTGAAGCCTATTCCCAAATTCAGATGTCCAGGGATGTGTACAGCTCTGAGTGAGAGGAATTTTCCCTGGGACCTCTGGAGGATCTGGTACGCCAGCTTGTACAAGGGCCGTGATCGCAGACCCCCCTGGTGGTTGATATAGAAGACCACTGCTGTGTTGTCGGTGTGCACCAACACATGGTGGTTCCTCAGATCTGGGAGGAAGTGTTTCAGTGAAACTCAGCCAGCATCTCCAGGCAATTTATGTGCCATGAGAGATGACGACCGCTCATTAGCCCACGGGCCGAGCGGCCGTTCATGACTGCTCCCCACCCAGTGAGGGATGCATCGGTCGCTAGTGAGACACGGTGACACGGAGTTCCCAGTACTGGGCCCTGAGACAGGAACCAAGGTTTCTTCCACATGTCTAAGGCACGTCCTTGGTTTTGAGCCACAACTGTAGGGGCCTCATGTACAGCAGTCCAGGAGGTATCACATTGGATGCTGCTGCCATCAGACCCAACTTGAAAACTGTTTTACAGTGAGCGACAGGCCTAGCTTGATCTTTCTGACTGCAGTAAGGATCGACTCGATCCGAGCAGGTGACATTCGTGCCTGCATCATGGTCAAATCCCATACGACACCTAGGTACCGTAAATCCTCTAATATTGGCCTGTATTCCATTAGCGGCCGGGTCTCCAACATTGGCCGGTCTCACTGTCAGCTGAGGTAAATAATGGCCGGTCTCTAATAGTGGCTGGGGCTATTATTAGAAACAACGTTTGTCTGGGCAGCAGAGTATGTGAGCGGAGCGGAGCGGTGTAATTTTGAATGGAGGGAGGTGCGGATTTTTGAAAAGTCGGAGCGTCGTGGCTTTCACTCGCTCCAAGAGCACTCCACCACCGCTCCATCATGAGTACAATTCATGCCAACGGTCCGTAATATAACTGCATATTAAGCAAGAATTCATATGTTAAACATGTTTAGCTAGCTTGATAGAGATGGATCACTCAAATCAGAAAGAATGTAAAGGCTATGATGACGGCAATGGACATGAGCGGTAAATTATAGTTCACAAGAAATTAGTTTGTTCCTTCTAGATAATAACTATTTTCAGATGAAAGCATGATTTAAACGGGTACAACACTAATTAACAATCGCTCTGTCAATAATGCATTAAAGAAATGTAATGGTATCTGATTTTGAATAAACAGACATATGTAAGAAATGCAGCGATCCATATGTAAAATAAATGACGAAAATGTATTTTTTATTTTCATTACAAACTTTGCACGGCATAAAGCAGCAGTTATACTCTTTTAATGCTGACAATGGTATAGCTTGGTATGTGGTAGGAACAAAGTTTGCACACAAGTGTTCCAAACTCTCCTGTTATTTTATTTTAGTATTCTTTATTTTAATGTGTTATGAACAGGACCGTTATATTTCAAACATTCTTTTTTTTTTTCTTTTTTTTTGACGGGGAGCTGTGTTTCTTTTTTTCTTTTTTTACTTTTTTTTTATTGAAAACACAGAACAAGAGGTCATCATGGACATTACAAAGTCAAGACACTCAAATTTCCATACATTCTTTGAAGTACAGTCTCACACCTATCCTCAATGGCATGTATACACAATCCATTTATCCCAATACTTAATACATTTATCCAAATTAAGTCTAACAGTAAATGTAAGTCTCTCCATACAATATATTTCGTTAACAATTCCCAACCACTGGTCTCTTGTTGGAGGGTCAGCCTGAAACCATTTACGTGTTATGGCTTTCCGACTGCTTGCTAAAAGTATTTTTAATAAGTATTTATCCCTGTCTAGAACTGTTTTAGGTATTTCTCCTAGGTACAATGTTATGAATGAAAAATTCAACTCTACCCCTAATATTTTCCCAATTTCAGCTGCCACTTCATGCCAATAAAATTGTATTTTTGGGCATGCCCAAAAAATATGAAAATGATTAGCCATTGAGGTTCCACATTGCCTCCAACAAAAACCCAAACTCTGTTCGCCTGTGCGTATTGCTGTTAATTTGGGAGTTATAAAGAATCTTATTAAATTCTTCCATCCAAACTCCCGCCAGGATCTTGAATTTGTAGTGTTTACCTGTGTAACGCATATATCTGTCCAGACTTCCTCCGTAATTTGGGAGTCTGATTCTTTCTCCCATTTCTGTTTTATGTAATTTGAAGAATGTTTTTTGCTGGCTTGTATATATCCATATAATTTTGATACCAACTTCCTATTGTCTTCTTTTAAATATGCATTAATATATGTAGTGATCAAATTGTCATCACTTGATACTGCGCATTTGACCTTTTTATTAAAATAATCTCTAACTTGCAAGTATCTATAAAAATCCTGCTTTTCTAATCCAAATGTTTCTGACATGGCCTGGAAACTTAATAAATTTCCATTAGAGGTGATTGAGCAATAAGATGTAATTCCTCTCCAGACCCATTGTTTAAATCTCTCATCTAACCTAGCCGGTTCAAAATCTGGATCATATGCTATCCACTTTAATAACCCTCATATGCTATCCACTTTAATAACCCGGGGAGCTGTGTTTCTGATATCAGTGAGCGAGGAGTGGAGAGGGAGCGGGGAAATTATGAACCCGGAGCGGAGTGATTATTAAATGCACCTAGTATTTTATAGGTTCAAATAGACACAAAATCTTGTTTTTTTTATTCTACTGGTAGTTCGTCTTGCTCAAATAGAAATTGATGCCTGCCTCTAATTCTGGCCTCCTTCTAATAAAGGCCTGGACCGCGATGCGCTTGAGTAAAATAAAGGCCCAGGCCTGTATTAGAGGATTTACTCTAATAAGTGGTTCTTTACACTCTTAAGTGGTTCTCTGTAATGGAGACAGCACACCTTTCTTGGCGTTGAATCTCAACCCCAAAGCCTTCATGTGGGCAAGGACAACATCTCGATGTTGAGCTGCCAAGACTTCTGAACGGGCTAGGATAAGCCAGTCGTCAGTATGTGGATGCCCCGGTGTCGCAAAGGAGCCAGAGCTGCATCCACACACTTTGTAAATGTACGGGGTGAGAGTGCTAGGCAGAACGGAAGAACTCGATATTGGTATGCTTCGCCCCTGAAAGTAAACCTCAGAAACTTCTGAGGAAGAGGAAGGATGGAGATATGAAAGTAGGCATCTTTTAGATCTATCGTGACAAACCAGTCCTCGGACCTGATTTGAGACACGACTTGACAGACAGTTTGCTTAGCATTTTGAACTTCAGGTTTCTGACTGAGCGGTTCAGCAGTCTGAGATCTAAGATGACCCTCAGACCCCCATCCTTCCTGGGAACAATGAAGTACCTGCTGAAGAACCTGGATTCCCTGTCTGAGGAGGGACCACCTCGATGGCCTCCTTCCTTAGAAGGGTATTCACTTCCTGTTCCAAGACCAGAACCTGCTCAGGGCCCACCAAAGAGGAAAGACTCCGCAGTACGCAGGACCCATGTAGATATGTTTGGCAGTAGTTTCCATGCTGCCAAACAATCCAACAAGGGAACCAGCCTCTAGAGACTGGCTTCTGGTATTATTTGAGTCATCAACTCGACTTCCTGTAACAGCGGACTGGCAGGAGAAGGCCAAATTAGATGCTTTAGGGACCTCCGTGAGGGTGGTGAGCTCCCTGGCTCCACCACGTGGCCGGGCGGAAAACCAAGGGTAGATGCTCGTGGGGGACCGCCGTGCCCTGTAACGCTGGCAGGGTTAGCTGGCAGGTCTCCTGAAGGCCCTGGGGAGAGACAGACACCATGTAATGTGGTGCACCCCGCTCTTCCCCTGGAGGGGCTGCCCTCAGCGGCCCTCAATTGTCAATCCGCTTGGCCGAGGACTCCCGGGACTGAAGCACAACCCTCAGGTCAGGCTTAGCTCTAGAAGTCCCCGGCCCGGAGCGTTGCTGACCAATGATCTTAACTGAAGTGCGGGTGGCAACGCTCCTTCTCTTTTTCTCCCGGTACGAGGAGCTTATACATGGCTGGGGCTGCTCCTGTCCAACAGCCCCAGTAGAGTAGACATGGTGGGGAAGGTATCGCTTTCTTTCTGAAATGTCTAATTCCCCACCCTCGTCTAACTCTTTGAGCAGGTCGGCTTGGTACGCCTGTAACACCGACATGGTGTGCAGACATGCACCAGCCTGACCTGCAGCCGTGTTTTTTTTTAAAACCTTGCCCACCAAGATATAAGTTGTTGCAGGGACAGAGCCTTCAAGGATGATGCAAAACCGGGAGACAGATAGCTGGAAAGCGTATGTTCTACCCGTGGCATCGCCTTGTAGCCATGCTCAGCCAGTCCTGCTACATTGCCCTAGTAATCGGAGTCAGGAATGAATATGGGCTGAGAATGGCTTTCCCCATGACCTTGCTATTTCTGTGTGGAGGTCGGGGAAAACGGGTAGGCTCCATCTTGGAAGTGGTGGTTTTGTCCACAGAAAACGTATGTCTAGCGTGCTTTTCTGCGGCTCATGAATTTACTCGGCAGGCCAGTCGATATTGAGTTTAGCTACCGCACGAGTAACCACCTCCAAGAGCTCCTCGTACTGGGGGAATTGAGGGAGCATTTGAGAATCAACGCTTTCCACGTCAACCTCCTCAGAGGAAGATAGGTGAAGCGGAGAGCCCTCCTCCTGGGGGAAGGATCCGCATAGTGGGCTTCCACATCCAGTCGGGAGGCTAGGGAAGGAGAAATGGGATACTCGTCTCTCAGCGAAAGCAGGGCCAGACCCACGAGTAACGCTAGTGAATGCTCACTCTCCAAAAAGAGACCTACGGGAACAGAGCATCTTATTTTTTATTTTTTTTATTTAGCATGCTCTGCTCCCAGACAGACCACACATAGATTGTGTGTATCCTCACCAACAATGTAACATTGTCAAGGAGGGACACACAATCTATAGTCTGACTGCTTCTCTTTCTGACTATTTTTTTTGCTTTTCCCCCTTTTGAGACCATAATCATTCAAATTACAGTTGTGCAAACTGGCACAGAAAAGTAGTGACTACAACCGAGACAAACAAACATAGAGTGCTTCGCTGAATGACAAAAAGCTGACGCCTGCTTCACCGCATGTGCTTTTATACTTCCTGGTCCATGATGTCATCAGCCTGTGACATCACCCCCCGCATTTGATTGGTTGCAGACAACATTCAGAGCGTGGTTCGCCAATGGCGTTCCCCATAGCGCCTTCGGACGCAGCTCGAGTTCCCGGAAGGGAACGAGTGGTTATACACCTTTGAATTAGATCCAGATAACAGTCTAAAACATTAGTTTGAACTGAACAAACTTGAAGCATTGCAATCAATCTGAAAATGTCAATACCATCATCAAATATATTTTTCTGCAGCAACAGCAACACTGAACACGACTACCTCACAGCCAGGAGTCAGAGGTAATGATGCTGAGAAGGATGAAAATCCACTATTGTTACTACTTTGTTAACAAACAAACAAAAAACCTCATGACCTGTTCTGTTTTATCGTTTGTTATTAATAGTTGTCAGGTTGGTGAATGGATCCAACCTCTGTTCTGGAAGAGTAGAGGTTCTCCACAATGGAACCTGGGGAACAGTGTGTGATGACCTGTGGGATTCTACAGATGCGGCAGTAGTGTGTAGAGAACTGGGCTGTGGGAGTGCTGTAGAGGCAAAGAGTGCTGCGTATTTTGGACAGGGTACTGGACAAATATGGTTGGATGATGTCCAGTGCCGTGGAAATGAATCGACACTGAAAAACTGTTCATTAAGAGCATGGGGATCACATAACTGTGGGCACCAAAAAGATGCTGGAGTCATCTGCCGAGGTGAGTCAAACACATTTATGCAATTGATGTATAGCTGTGCTGTTTATTTACAGTATATTTTCTCATTAGCAATGCAACGGTGTTTCATGTATTAAATAACATGATTTGCTTGAAAGGACCAATGTATCATTTGATTTTATTTCCTTGTTTTAAGTTTCCAAAGGCAAAACAAAGTTTTCCATTTATATACAATCAATGCCTCAATTACAGGGTCAAGCTCGCCAATGGCGTGCACGTAGTACTGTTGAGTAGATTTGTTTGGTCATTGCACACCCAGAGGTGATTTTAGGAAAAGTCGATCAAAGGCTATGGTTATATTTCACTTCGCTTCACCTTTTGCCTAGTTGGTGTTGTGGGTTAAATGAATTGGCCTGGTTTCTGTGTCAGGCACTGCATTTTATTCCAGTGTGCAAAGAAATAGCCTCACTTGATGGTTGGCCTATTGCTATCGACTTGTTAACCATTTCTTGTTAAATAAAATGCAAATGAAGAATTCCATTCTGGAATGGTCATCGACTTCAATCATCTATCTGAAGTGTAGTTAGGTCATGAGACCTCCACTCTTAGAGTCTTTTCTTGCCCACAGAATGTTGCCAGGCTTCCTCTCGCTGAAGCCTCCACTCTCCAGACTCCACTCAGGTACTGTCGCATTGGCTATTCAGCCTCGCTGATTACCATCAGTGTCGAAGTGTAGTTAGGTCATGAGACCACCACTCTTAGAGTCTTTCTCTGCTAAGCATAGAGTGTCGCCAGCCTTCTTCTCGCCGAAGCCTCCACTCTCCAGACTCCACTCAGGTACTGTCGCATAGGCTATTCAGCCTCGCTGATTACCATCAGTGTTGAAGTGTAGTTAGGTCATAAGACCTCCACTCTTAGAGTCCTTCGTTGCCTCCAGAGATTCCACTAGAAATAGGTAGTTCTGCCGCATAGGCTATTCAGCCTCGCGGACTACCTCTAGTATTGAGTGTAGATAGGTTACAGACCTCCACTCTTAAAGTTGTCCTCTGCTGGGTGCAGAGTGGTACCAGGCTTCTTGTTACCAAAGCCGCCACTCCGCAGAAACTCCACTCAGGTAGTTCTGTTGCACAGGCTATTCAGTCTCACTGACTACCCCCAGTGTTGAAGTGTAGATGGGTCATGAGACCCCCACTCTTAAGAGTTATCCTTTGCAAGCCACAGAGTGTTTTTAGGCTTCCTCTGTTGAAGCAGTCACTCCTCAGAAACTCCACGTAGGTAGTTCTGTTGCACAGGCTATTCAGCCTCACTGACTACCTCCAGGGTTGAGTGTAGATGTGTCACGACACCTCCACTCTTAGAGTTGCCCTCTGGTAGGCACAGAGTGCTGCCAGGCTTCCTTTCACTGAAGCCTCCACTCCTCAGAATCTCCACTTAGATAGGTCTGCTGCACAGGCTATTCAGCCTCACTGACTATCCCCAGTGTGGAGTGTAGATAGGTCATGAGACCTCCACTCTGAGATTCCCTCTTGCTAAGCAGAATGTTGCAGAAACTCCACCCAGGTAGTTCTGTTGCACAGGCTATTCAGCCTCACTGAATACCTCCAGTGTTGAGTATAATTAGGCCTTAGGCCTATACCTGTTAGCACTGAATGTTGTCAGGTTCTCTCCTATAAAGCAGACATTCATTCTGCTGAGACCTCCATTCTCTAAAAACTCCACCCATTATGAAGGCGTTCGTAAGCTTCATCACTTTCTAGGGAGCTGAGTGTAGTAGGCCCTCTCTAGGCCTCCACGCTTGAGAGTTCCGTGCGCAGGTAGCCGACCTAGCCGTGACAGGATCAGGCTTGGGCCCCAGCAACTTTCGCTGAAGCAGGGGTGATGTTCCTTCTTGACTCCTCAATCAGTCAGTTGTTCACTTATCCCTCGGCATGGCGGCGTTGGTATTAACGTTCCCATAGTGTCCTCCAGAACGCATCGTAGAGTTCCCTCCGGAAGGGAACGTCTAGGTTACGTATGTAACCCCGGTTCCCTGAGGACAGGGAACGAGACGCTGCGTCTCGGGGCCATGCCTCGGGCCCTGCATATGCCTCCGTCAGACAAAAAGATGGTGATGTGCTCACAGGCACCTGTTTTGTATACTAGCAGGTGCCTGTTGATGACATCATAGGCTAGCGCCGGCCAGTGTCAAGTTCACTGTCGTTGTTCTATAGCTTGTTCAGAACCGGTCATGCTGAAGGCAGTTCCCATAGTGTCCACCAGGATGCAGCGTCTTGTTCCCTGTCCTCAGGGAACCGGGGTTACATACGTAACCTAGACGTTCCCCCCTAAGACATTTAGCATGTAAAGAAACCCCAGCTTTTCCACAACATATGGGCACCATATATTTTGCAATATACATTGCAACTGCATCCGTGATTGCTTTCCACCAGTCCCCATTCTTATTATACCGGACACAGTAAATGTAAGACAAATAAATATGAGATGGGAGGAAAATATATATTTCCATGCTTTTCTCTTGAAGTTATATCATATATAAAAATATTAAATTTTGAATACAGAAATATTAAATGATTTAAATAACGGAAACGATCTGCCAGCAGGTGGCAGCAAGACACTGATTTAATGACTGAATCAAATCATTCATTCACTCAGAATAAGTGAGCTGTTTTTATGAATGGGAAATTGAATCATTTCACTAGATTCGTTTAAAAACGCATGTTCATTCATAAACGCTCAGCGGCTCAGTTGTGACTTGTTTCAGACTACTTTTGACCACGAAATAGAGCAAAATTAGGCAATAGTGTTATAGTCAGACAATGTAAGTCACTTAATAATAACTTCTTGTTTATTTAGCTGTTGTATTAAATCAATATCTCATTTACAAACTCCCTTAAAAATTATTCAAAGCTGTTACTCATCTTGGTTCGCAATATCACAAAGCTCTATTAAAATCAAGAATGCTCGCTATACTGTACAATCAGTCTCTTATTTACACTCTCTCTACACTTTGTTTCTGAAAGGATTTGTGAGATATGTCCGTGATACATTACTCTACGTTGTAAAAACACGTAGAAACGGAACTTGTTTTTCGGTTCAAATACTATACCAGGCTTTTCATTGGTCCGTTAAGAAGAGATATTTTTATTGGCTACCGAAATGCCGGTCAGTGGTTAAAATATAATATTCAAATTTCAGTACTCTGTAACAAATTGTGATTTTAAAAGTAATTAAGTAAATTACTCAGGTTAATTTGTACTCAAGTACAAGTAAAATTACAGACTTAAAATTATACTCATGAAAGTACCCAAAAATACCCAAAAAATTTACTTAATTACAGTAACGTGAGTAGTTGTAATTCGTTACCTCCACCACTGCTTATATGGAAACTTGGATATTATTTGTTTAACATTGGAAGGCAAGTCAAGATCAAACATATTAGGCAGGTCTTCAACAGCATTACAACAACCTCTAAGGTAAAGTGCATAAGCATGAAGAGCCTTTCCATCATCAGCCCTGATATTACCCCAACTTAAGGCTTTCTCCACATAGGCACTTGTAATCTTTACTTCATCACCAAAATTAAGCTTCAGAAGCTTCCTTGCTTCAGCATAACCCCTCCTAGCATCCATTTGCAAGTAACTTCGGACAAGTTCCTTTGACTGGCCAGAAGTACACTGTTCCAGAAGTCTATCCCTGCTGTCATCGGTTTTATCTTCTATGCCATGTTCGAAGGCTTGCATAAAAGATCAAAAACTTAGTGGATCTCCATCGAATATTGGAATCTCTCTAGAGGAAAATAAAGAGTGTTTTTGCTGCAAAATCAAGAGCTCTGCAATATCATTCTGCCTCTGCACCACATTTGAAAGATTCATACTTGTAGGTTCAACATCTGTATAACTGGCAGATGGATTTTGAATTGGCATAGCAGACTTATCAGTTTTTGTTGCTGTATCATCAATGTTGTACTTCCTTTGTGCAACTTGATCAGGTATTTTAGGTTGAAACATCCTTTGCAGTGGAGTTTTCGGGATAGCTCCAAGTTGAATAAAGTCAAAAGATGGTGAAGTCTCTGATGGTGTCTGATCCTGAATTGCTGTCTGCTTAGAATTCTCAGCACCATATTCCTCAAGATACTCATTCCGTTCATCCTTAGGTGGATAAGATTGTGGAGAATTGACAGAACGAGGCTGTAGACTTGGACTTGCAGTTGTTTCAAAGTCTTCTAAAACCTTCAGTTTAGCATCATTTGCAGCTAGATCACATTCCAAATTAGCTGATTCCAATCTCATATTTAAAGCAGCCTTCTCCATTTCAAGGGCATATTTCTGTTTTAATGCAGCTTTGCGAGCAAGAAGGGCGGCTTTGTCAGCAGCTGCTTTTATTCTCATTGATGATACTGAGGATGATATACTTGAACAGTGAGAACTACAAGATTTATGGGACCTTTTTGACACATTCGAAGCACTATCATTTGGCTCAATGAGCATTTGTGGATCCTTTTGAACACATTTCCACCTTTCCAGTTCTCAAATGTAGCAATTTTAGGGTTAAACCAGTCAATACGCTCATTGTCTCGTACATCATTGTCACAGAGAGGAGTCAGAGACGTGCGGATCCATTTGCAAGGCTTTATTGAGAAGTGTCGACAGGCAAGAATAATCACCAGAAAACAGGAACAACGTAGGTAATCCGGGAAACAGTTCGATAGACATGCAATGGTCGCAATGGCAGGAAGCAGGAATCATCAACGGGGTACACAGTCCAGAGTCATACACTGATAAACCAACACTGAGATAAACACTTAGAATTACGACCAAATGGAACAATAAGACTTCGCAAGGTGGCTGTGTGTGTGAGTGGCTTAAATGCAAGTGGGTAAATGATAAACAGGTGTATGCAGCAATCAGATCAGTGGGAAACGAGGAGCAGCTGTGTGCAGTGATTGGTGCAGTGGCTTATGGGGATTGCAGTCCAGAATGTGTGTGCAAGAGTTCATGATGAGATAGACCAGATACGTGACAGAGCCCCTCCCCAAGGAGCGGCTTCCAGACGCTCTAACCACCTTATACAACCTGGAGGGTGGTGGAGCAGAGGCGGAACAGGGGGAGGGATGGAGGGCCAGGTCCATGTAGGGGTACTGGAACCACGAAATGAGGCGGAGCCGACGGAGGGAGAAGCCATGATGAAGGAAGGGTTGGCTCCTGCATGGGGCCGACCGACGGAGGTGGAGCCGGTGGAGCCCGAGGCGAAACCGGAGAGTCGATGGTCCTGGGCGACACAGAGGATCCGGAGGGCCAAGGCGGAACCCAAGGCTCTGGCGACCCCGGCGGAGATGGAGGTCCGGAGGTACGCAGCGGAGCCGGAGTGACAGAGGATCGAGGCTGTGCCCACGGGAGGGAGGAGGTCCACAGAGCCGGCAGGACGGAGTGACGAGGCGCAGCCGGAGGAGTAGAGTCCAGAGGCAAAGGTGGGGCGACGACTGACCGGGGCGGAGCCGGAGAGACGATGGAGCCCGGAGGAGCTGGTGGGCCGATGGCCGACAACGGAGACGAGGGAGCACAGAGCCAGGGTGGAGCTGCAGGGTCGGAGGGCCGAGGTGGAGTCCAGGACTCTGAGACTGGAGGTGATGGTGAGGGATCCTTCAGTCTGGACACCGATGAAGACTGGCAATCCCACTGCGAGTCCTCTGCACAGAAGGTGGGATGTGGGTGAGCAGAGGGACTGTCAGGAGACAGAGGTGGCGGGACTGGAGCAGCAGGGAGGGTGGGTGGGAACCCACACAGTTCATACATGGCCAGTTCATACATGGCCTCCGTGGCCAGAACCGGGCAGACAGGAATCTCAGGACGACTGGACGGAACCAGCGGAGGCTCTGGAAGGCTGGGCGGAACCAGCGGAGTCTCTGGAAGGCTGGGCGGAACCAGCGGAGTCTCTGGAAGGCTGGGCGGAACCAGCGGAGTCTCTGGAAGGCTGGGCGGAACCAGCGGAGTCTCTGGAAGGCTGGGCGGAACCAGCGGAGTCTCTGGAAGGCTGGGCGGAACCAGCGGAGGCTCTGGAAGGCTGGGCGGAACCAGCGGAGGCTCTGGAAGGCTGGACGGAACCAGCGGAGGCTCTGGAAGGCTGGGCTGAACCAGCAGAGGCTCTGGAAGGCTGTCTTGAGGAGCGGGCTCTGGACGACGCTCTTGTGAAGCGGGCTCTGGACGACGCTCTTGAGGAGCGGGCTCTGGAGAACTGGACGACCCCAGCGGAGACTCAGGAGGGCTGGGCGTCTCCAGCGGAGACTCTGGAAGAGCAGGCTCTGAGCGAGCGGTCACTGGAGGGCGCTCTGGCGGCGCAGTCACTGGAGGGCGCTCTGGCAGCGGAGACTCTGACTTGGGGGTAGCCATCTTGTGCTGTGGCTCAACCTCACCCACAGTAAATGGAGAGCCACACAACAAAAGAGCCAGATCCATGTAATAGTGCAGAGTCCAGTCTGGTTCAAAATTTGGCATGTGGGAAGCCAATGGCTCTGAGAGTCCTCCACGAAAAAAAATCATTAGGCAAATCTCATCCATTGACGACAGATTTGCCAATTCGATGAAGGCCATGACATAATCTTCGATTGTCCGCTCACCCTGCTTGAGAAGCATGATCTGTACCGTGGGATTCATGCTGGAACCGAATGACACCATAAAGCCGCTGGATCCTAGTATCGGCGAAGTCTTCTGTCACAGAGAGGAGTCAGAGACGTGCGGATCCATTTGCAAGGCTTTATTGAGAAGTGTCGACAGGCAAGAATAATCACCAGAAAACAGGAACAACGTAGGTAATCCGGGAAACAGTTCGATAGACATGCAATGGTCGCAATGGCAGGAAGCAGGAATCATCAACGGGGTACACAGTCCAGAGTCATACACTGATAAACCAACACTGAGATAAACGCTTAGAATTACGACCAAATGGAACAATAAGACTTCGCAAGGTGGCTGTGTGTGTGAGTGGCTTAAATGCAAGTGGGTAAATGATAAACAGGTGTATGCAGCAATCAGATCAGTGGGAAACGAGGAGCAGCTGTGTGCAGTGATTGGTGCAGTGGCTTATGGGGATTGCAGTCCAGAATGTGTGTGCAAGAGTTCATGATGAGATAGACCAGATACGTGACAATCATCAGGTAATTGCTCTTGCACAAGCTTATGAGCAGTCTTGAATTCATTAAGTGCCACAAAGAATGTCTCTGCACCCTTATTTAGTGATTCCAAATCATCACCAGCACCAAGCAATGCCTTCACTTCATTCATCCTACATGTCCACATGCAAAGCTTTCCCCTACGCAGAGAACTGAGGGATGCAATGATTTGTTCAATCTCAACATTTTCCTTTTGGGATATTTCATCAACCATGCTTGACCCAAAGGAACAATATCAAGTCATATCCGGATATCCATAGAATCAACAGGCCACAATATGCACTTAAGCATCACCTTATTGTCTCATGCTTTGATCAAAGCCAAAATTCACAACCACAGCTTCATAGAAATAAATCCATCAGTTACTCATGAATTGGAGCTTCAAAATCCTTTGAGCTGCTAATTCATTCCACAGATAGCTTGGTTGTTCCAAACGTAGGCCTTGAATGGGGCCTACCACATGGCTGCATGTCCTTCTTGGGAGTTTTTTGACTATTGTAGTGGCTTCTTGTTCAAAATCTTTAGCCACTTCCATGTGGGAGAGTGATATTGACGCTGCTGAAACACCTAGTGATTCAAACATGGTTTATTGCATGGTTTATCCTGTTTAAAGTGGCCACCCACAGGAAATGTCCAAATAACTTATAAACGCCCTATAAAACAGACAGTATACACAACAGCATTAACATTTATGGCTTCTACATCGTCCATTTCAATATCAATTTTACTGTGGGAAATACCACACAAATAAAGAAATACACTTTGGAACTTTAATATACTTTAATCATCCCTCTTTTTCTGTAATAGGCCAGGCACAAGCTAGTACAGCACCATGGGCAAGTAATTATACACTTTGCAATTAGAACTGGATCTGATGTTCTCACAACCTGTAACCGTGTAAAATATTTGTTTAAAATAAACAAACTTGAAGCACTGCAATCAATCTGACATGTCAATACCATAATCAAAAATAACAATGTTGTGTTCTTGTGTATATTTTTCTGCAGCAACAGCAACACTGAACATGAATACCTCACAGCCAGGACTCGGAGGCAATGGTACTGAGGAGGATGAAAGTCCACTATTGTTACTACTTTGTTAACTAACATACAAACAAAATGCTCAGTGACCTGTTCTTCTATCTCTATATCATTTGTGAATAATAGCTGTCAGGTTGGTGGGCGGGTCCAACCTCTGTTCTGGAAGAGTGGAGGTTCTCCACAATGGAATCTGGGGAACAGTGTGTGATGACATGTGGGATTCTACAGATGGTGCAGTGGTGTGTAGAGAACTGGGCTGTGGGAGTCTTGTAGAGGTAAAGACTGCTGCTTATTTCGGAGAAGGTTCTGGACAAATCTGGTTGGATGATGTCCAGTGCCGTGGGAATGAATCTACACTGAAAAACTGTTCATCTAATTTATTCGGATCACATGACTGTGGGCACCAAGAAGATGCTGGAGTCATTTGCCAAGGTAAGTCAAACACATTTATACAACTCATATAGCTGTGGTGTTGTACACTGTAATTACGCAATGCAACAGCATTTTGTGTTCTAAAGAACACAATTTACTCTGAAAACTTAAAAGGACCACAAAATAATTTGATTTTCTTCCCTTTTTTAAAGGCAAATAAATTTTTCCATTTATATGCTGTTTATGTCACATTTACGGGGTCAAGCTCAACAATGTCATGGCACTCTTGATTCGGTTTGTTTGGTCACAGCCCCCCAGTGGTATCGTATGAATAGCCAATCAAGGGCTATGAGTACATTTCACTTCATTTGTAGCTTTGCAACTCTTGCCCAGTCGTGTGGGCTAAATCAATTGGCCTGCTCTCATTATCAGGCACTTAATTTTGTTCCAGTCTGCAAAGTTACAGCCTCATCCAATACTTGCCATCATTGCTATCAACTTTCTTAGCATGTTAACTATTTCTTGCTTACCATCTATTTGAATATCAGTTTCACTTTGGGAAAGACCACACAAATTAAGAAATACAATCTGGAACTGTAATAGACTTCAATCATCTCTCCTGTTCTGTAATAGGCCAGGCACAAACTAGTGCAGCACCACGAACGAGTGGTTATACACCTTTGAATTAGATCCAGATCTGCTGTTCTCACAACCTGTAACAGTCTAAAACATTAGTTTGAACTGAACAAACTTGAAGCATTGCAATCAATCTGAAAATGTCAATACCATCATCAAAACACAACAATGTTGTGTATTTGTGTTTATTTTTTTTTTTCTGCAGCAACAGCGACACTGAACACGACTACCTCACAGCCAGGAGTCAGAGGTAATGGTGCTGAGAAGGATGAAAATCCACTATTGTTACTACTTGTTAACAAACAAACAAAAAAATGACCTGTTCTGTTTTATCGTTTATTATTAATAGTTGTCAGGTTGGTGAATGGATCCAACCTGTGTTCTGGAAGAGTAGAGGTTCTCCACAATGGAACCTGGGGAACAGTGTGTGATGACCTGTGGGATTCTACAGACGCAGCAGTGGTGTGTAGAGAACTGGGCTGTGGGAGTGCTGTAGAGGCAAAGAGTGCTGCGTATTTTGGACAGGGTACTGGACAAATATGGTTGGATGATGTCCAGTGCCGGGGAAATGAATCTGCACTGAAAAACTGTTCATCAAGAGCATTGGGATCACATAACTGTGGGCACCAAAAAGATGCTGGAGTCATCTGCCGAGGTGAGTCAAACACATTTATGCAATTGATGTATAGCTGTGCTGTTTATTTACAGTACATTTTCTCATTAGCAGTGCAACGGTGTTTCATGTCCTAAATAGCATGATTTGCTTGAAATGACCAATGTATCATTTGATTTTATTTACTTGTTTTAAGTTTCCAAAGGCAAAACAAAGTTTTCCATTCATATGCAATCAATGCCTCAATTACAGGGTCAAGCTCGCCAATGGCATGCACGTAGTACTGTTGAGTAGATTTGTTTGGTCATTGCACACCCAGAGGTGATCTTAGGAAAAGTCGATCAAAGGCTATGGTTATATTTCACTTCGCTTCAGCTTTTGCCTAGTTGGTGTTGTGGGTTAAATGAATTGGCCTGGTTTCTATTCCAGTGTGCAAAGAAATAGCCTTGCTTCATGGTTGGCCTATTGCTATCGACTTAGCATGTTAACCATTTCTTGTTCACTTTGGGAAATAAAATTCAAATGAAGAATTCCATTCTGGAACGGTCATCGACTTCAATCATCTCTCTTTTCTTTGTAATAAAACAAACTAGGGCAGCACCAAAAACAAGTAATTATACACCTTTGAATTAGATCCAGATGTGCTGTTTTCACAAACTGTAACAATACCTTCATCAAAACATAAAATTGTTGTGTTATTTTTTTTCTGCAGAAACACTGACACTGAACATGACTACCTCACAGCCAAGAGTCGGAGGTAATGGTGATGAGGAGGTCGAAACTCCACTATTGTTACTGCTGTGTTAATAAACACACAAACAAAAAGCTTAATTTGCTGTTTTTCTATCATTTGTGATTAACAGCTGTCAGGTTGGTGAATGGATCCAACCTCTGTTCAGGAAGAGTGGAGGTTCTTCACAATGGAACCTGGGGAACAGTGTGTGATGACATGTGGGATTCTACAGATGCGGCAGTGGTGTGTAGAGAACTGGGCTGTGGGAGTGTTGTAGAGGCAAAGAGTGCTGCCTATTTTGGACAGGGTACTGGACAAATATGGTTGGATGATGTCCAGTGCCGTGGAAATGAAACTACACTGAAAAACTGTTCATCAAGATCATGGGGATCACATAACTGTGGGCACCAAAAAGATGCTGGAGTCATCTGCCAAGGTACGTCAAACACATTTATACAACTGATGTACATGATGATGATGATGATATATTTATTTGAGTGTCAAACACCTTAATTGGTGCCCAGCCCTCATGGGCTTATTAGACACTTTGACAAATTATATACAATAGCCACATGGCAAAATACAAAACAAAGCACAACTTATGAACTCATACAAAAAAAGAAAATTTGTCAGATGGGATACAAAATACTTTGCCGCAAACACCAGGCCTTTTCCACAAATTTTGCAAGAACAAAAACATTATTTTCAAATAGCCAACACAACATTTCAGCATCACATTTCCAAAATAAATCAGGATTTTTTTAACTGAATCGATTCAAAAAGAAAATTCCTTAAATCGCTATATAAAGGACAATGAAAAATGAAGATGTACATGTATAGCTGTCCTATTGTACAGCATATTTTTTTCATTAGCAATGCAACAGTGTTTCATGTTCTAAATAACAGGATCTATTTGGAAGGACACATGTATCATTTGATTTCCCCCCTTTTTTAAGTTTATGAAGGCAAAACAAAGATTTTCATCAATTCATTTAATGTTTTCACATCAACAATTTACAGAATCAGTTCGATATACAAGTAAACATTCTTTTCTAACCACCCTTCTACCTCAGTCCCACCCTCAGAAGACAGAACACTGAAATGGACATTATTGTGGGGCATTGAGCTAATGTGTTAAATAAGGACAAAAAGGAATAAATAAATAAACATAAAAATATAAAAATGAATAAATTAATAAATAATATTAATAATAATAACAATAATAATAATAATAATAAAAGAGATTAAAGAAGGGTTACATTATCACATCAGCATTTTCAGTCATGTATTTAATAAATTTGCTCCAAATCATTTCAAACATTGATGACATTTTTTTTAGATAAAACATAGTTTTTTTTTCCAACTAGGAACATACAACTTCACTTTGACATTGTGTCGAATGCACGACACTAGGGGTCCCTATACTAAATGCCACAACTGTCGGACTGCATCACGATTGTACTGGGGTTCAGATACTAACAAGCCAGTGTTGCCACACATTTGAATAATAAAACGAAATACATACCTGACAAAGGAGAGACACACAGCCGCATGTGAGTTCTAGTGCAGAGCTCCAGATTCACATATGCTGTGGGGGTTTTCTGGCTACAGAATCCCCAATGACAATAATGCCCCTTCACACATATACCCAGACCAGAAACAAAGAAATCGTTCAATAAGTTGTAAAAACATAAAAGACCTTTTGGTTTGGTAAGCTATTGCAGCCCAGGGTTGCACCTGAAACATGGTTGCATTGCTAATAGCCTTGCTGTTGAACAGTATATTTTCTCTTTATGCACCACTGATTCATGTTCTAAATAACGGGATCTACTTGAAAGGACCAATGTATCATTAGATTTTTTTTCCCCTTCTTTTAAGTTTACAAAGGCAAAACAAACTTTCCATTTACATACCTTTTATGCATTAGTTATGGGGTCAAGCTAACCAATGGCATGCATGTAGTACTGTTGAGTAGATTTATTTGGTCATAGCACCGCCGGTGGTGTTTTTAGGTAAAGTCAGTCAAAGGCTATGAGTACTTTTTACTTCATTTATACTTTGGAACTTTGTCCCAGTTGGTGGAGTGGTTAACCTGGTCTCTGTCTAAGTCACTGAATTTTGTAACAATGTGCAAAGGTACAGCCTCACTTTATGCTTGGCATCGTCACATCGCGGTCAACCTTTTTAGGATATTTAAGGCAAATAGATTAGAGAATAAAAAATAGTTCTTGTTTATCTTCCATTTGAACAGTATTTATTTTGTTATCTCATTAAAAATACTGTACAAAGAAACAAGACAAAAATCGAATAACCTTTTCTTCTGTCTTTATATTGTTTGTGATTAATAGCTGTCAGGTTGGTGGGCGGGTCCAACCTCTGTTCTGGAAGAGTGGAGGTTCTCCACAATGGAATCTGGGGAACAGTGTGTGATGACCTATGGGATTCTACAGATGGTGCAGTGGTGTGTAGAGAACTGGGCTGTGGGAGTCTTGTAGAGGTAAAGACTGCTGCTTATTTCGGAGAAGGTTCTGGACAAATCTGGTTGGATGATGTCCAGTGCCGTGGGAATGAATCTACACTGAAAAACTGTTCATCTAATTTATTCGGATCACATGACTGTGGGCACCAAGAAGATGCTGGAGTCATTTGCCAAGGTAAGTCAAACACATTTATACAACTCATATAGCTGTGGTGTTGTACACTGTAATTACGCAATGCAAAAGCATTTTGTGTTCTAAAGAACACAATTTACTCTGAAAACTTAAAAGGACTACAAAATAATTTGATTTTCTTCCCTTTTTTAAAGGCAAATAAATTTTTCCATTTATATGCTGTTTATGTCACATTTACGGGGTCAAGCTCAACAATGTCATGGCACTCTTGATTCGGTTTGTTTGGTCACAGCCCCCCAGTGGTATCGTATGAATAGCCAATCAAGGGCTATGAGTACATTTCACTTCATTTGTAGCTTTGCAACTCTTGCCCAGTCGTGTGGGCTAAATCAATTGGCCTGCTCTCATTATCAGGCACTTAATTTTGTTCCAGTCTGCAAAGTTACAGCCTCATCCGATACTTGCCATCATTGCTATCAACTTTCTTAGCATGTTAACTATTTCTTGCTTACCATCTATTTGAATATCAGTTTCACTTTGGGAAAGACCACACAAATTAAGAAATACAATCTGGAACTGTAATAGACTTCAATCATCTCTCCTGTTCTGTAATAGGCCAGGCACAAACTAGTGCAGCACCACGAACGAGTGGTTATACACCTTTGAATTAGATCCAGATCTGCTGTTCTCACAACCTGTAACAGTCTAAAACATTAGTTTGAACTGAACAAACTTGAAGCATTGCAATCAATCTGAAAATGTCAATACCATCATCAAAACACAACAATGTTGTGTATTTGTGTTTATTTATTTTTTTTCTGCAGCAACAGCGACACTGAACACGACTACCTCACAGCCAGGAGTCAGAGGTAATGGTGCTGAGAAGGATGAAAATCCACTATTGTTACTACTTGTTAACAAACAAACAAAAAAATGACCTGTTCTGTTTTATCGTTTGTTATTAATAGTTGTCAGGTTGGTGAATGGATCCAACCTGTGTTCTGGAAGAGTAGAGGTTCTCCACAATGGAACCTGGGGAACAGTGTGTGATGACCTGTGGGATTCTACAGACGCAGCAGTGGTGTGTAGAGAACTGGGCTGTGGGAGTGCTGTAGAGGCAAAGAGTGCTGCGTATTTTGGACAGGGTACTGGACAAATATGGTTGGATGATGTCCAGTGCCGGGGAAATGAATCTGCACTGAAAAACTGTTCATCAAGAGCATTGGGATCACATAACTGTGGGCACCAAAAAGATGCTGGAGTCATCTGCCGAGGTGAGTCAAACACATTTATGCAATTGATGTATAGCTGTGCTGTTTATTTACAGTACATTTTCTCATTAGCAGTGCAACGGTGTTTCATGTCCTAAATAGCATGATTTGCTTGAAATGACCAATGTATCATTTGATTTTATTTACTTGTTTTAAGTTTCCAAAGGCAAAACAAAGTTTTCCATTCATATGCAATCAATGCCTCAATTACAGGGTCAAGCTCGCCATTGGCATGCACGTAGTACTGTTGAGTAGATTTGTTTGGTCATTGCACACCCAGAGGTGATCTTAGGAAAAGTCGATCAAAGTCTATGGTTATATTTCACTTCGCTTCAGCTTTTGCCTAGTTGGTGTTGTGGGTTAAATGAATTGGCCTGGTTTCTGTGTCAGGCACTGGATTTTATTCCAGTGTGCAAAGAAATAGCCTCACTTTATGGTTGGCCTATTGCTATCGACTTAGCATGTTAACCATTTCTTGTTCACTTTGGGAAATAAAATGCAAATGAAGAATTCCATTCTGGAACGGTCATCGACTTCAATCATCTCTCTTTTCTTTGTAATAAAACAAACTAGGGCAGCACCACAAACAAGTAATTATACACCTTTGAATTAGATCCAGATGTGCTGTTTTCACAAACTGTAACAATACCTTCATCAAAACATAAAATTGTTGTGTTATTTTTTTTTCTGCAGAAACACTGACACTGAACATGACTACCTCACAGCCAAGAGTCGGAGGTAATGGTGATGAGGAGGTCGAAACTCCACTATTGTTACTGCTGTGTTAATAAACACACAAACAAAAAGCTTAATTTGCTGTTTTTCTATCATTTGTGATTAACAGCTGTCAGGTTGGTGAATGGATCCAACCTCTGTTCAGGAAGAGTGGAGGTTCTTCACAATGGAACCTGGGGAACAGTGTGTGATGACATGTGGGATTCTACAGATGCGGCAGTGGTGTGTAGAGAACTGGGCTGTGGGAGTGTTGTAGAGGCAAAGAGTGCTGCCTATTTTGGACAGGGTACTGGACAAATATGGTTGGATGATGTCCAGTGCCGTGGAAATGAAACTACACTGAAAAACTGTTCATCAAGATCATGGGGATCACATAACTGTAGGCACCAAAAAGATGCTGGAGTCATCTGCCAAGGTACGTTAAACACATTTATACAACTGATGTACATTTATAGCTGTCCTATTGTACAGCATATTTTTTTCATTAGCAATGCAACAGTGTTTCATGTTCTAAATAACAGGATCTATTTGGAAGGACACATGTATCATTTGATTTCCCCCATTTTTTAAGTTTCTGAAGGCAAAACAAAGATTTTCATCAATTCATTTAATGTTTTCACATCAACAATTTACAGAATCAGTTCGATATACAAGTAAACATTCTTTTCTAACCACCCTTCTACCTCAGTCCCACCCTCAGAAGACAGAACACTGAAATGGACATTATTGTGGGGCATTGAGCTGATGTGTTAAATAAGGACAAAAAGGAATAAATAAATAAACATAAAAATATAAAAATGAATAAATTAATAAATAATATTAATAATAATAACAATAATAATAATAAAAGAGATTAAAGAAGGGTTACATTATCACATCAGCATTTTCAGTCATGTATTTAATAAATTTGCTCCAAATCATTTCAAACATTGATGACATTTTTTTTTAGATAAAACATAGTTCCCTTCCGGGAACTCTACACTGCGTCCTGAGACACTTTGGGGAACGCCATTGGCGGGCCGCACTCTGAGTCATGTCCAACGTCCAATGAGAAACGGGAGTGACGTCACAGGCGCGGTGACGTCATCGACCAGGAAGTATATAAGCACGTGCGTTTGAAGCTGGCGTCAGCTTTTGTCATTCAGCGAGAGCGCTCTGTGTCTTTGTCTGTCTGGTTATTACTGCTGTTTTTTCGTGCCAAATTGCACCACTTTTATTTGAGCAGTATGCCAAAAGGGGGAAAACGATCTTTTAAGGCGAGACACGGCAGGCAAAAACATCGTTTTTTTTTTATTGGTCAATTTTGAGATTTTTGGATATTTGTCTTCAATAACATGTCTTCTTTTAGACTTGTGGTGAAAAAAAGTCCGAAATACACATTTAGGTCTTTATTTTACTGCACTTTGTCTGTTTGCGTCTGTAGATTTCTCATAAATTCAACAAAAGTTGGCGTTCTAAATCAACATGCTGCTCCACGATCTCTGTCTGTACCCAGTCATCACGTACACTGCTGGAAAGCTCTCTCTCTTCTGTGCAATGCTGTCGGATCCAAATATGGTTATTTCCTTTTTATCAGCAACCAATCGTGAAAGTAAAAGAGGGGATTTAACTCTAAATGCGCAATCTCATTGGCTGAAGATAATTTCTGACAACGTGATTCGTTCAGAATCGTCACATGGTATGCTTTGACGCTTCCTTGTTTGGTTTAGCTTTCCGCGGTATCTTTTGAGTGAATGAATGAAAATAACTTCGCGTCAATCATCGAAAAGAGTACAGCAGTTGTCACTTGCAAGGGGGAAAATGAAAATTAGTAATGGATTACATGGTGAAATTCCCTCGGGAAGCGCATCTGAACGTAAGCTGTCGATGGGAACCCAGGGTGGTTTAGATATAAGCCAATCTATAAATAAAGTGCACTCTACACAACAGTGGCTGCTTGTTCATGTATTTGTCGTTCTCTGTGGTTAGTTGAAGGTCTTATTTGGCAATGTTGTTTTATTCAGTTTACATTGTTATAAATAATTACTTGGCCAGTTGTTTTGCTTGTTAGCAATGTTTTCATATAAAAATGTGTGGAATTTTTACAATATAAATCTTTAAAGCCCATTTTCTCAAAATGACTTTTCTCTCATACTCCAAGTCCGAAATCTCCACTTCAGTAGCACCTATATACACCAAACTTTCCAGTCTTGTACCTAGTAATATTATGAAGACTATTACAGAGGGATTTGTAAATATATTATTCCTAGCCTGATTTATATAACATTTTATTCCAAAAAACATGGCGAAAATACATTTTTTAAGGCTATTGACAGTATATTCTGATTTACAGGATAACAAAAGTGGATATCCATAAATCCCTCTGTAATTTTTTTCCCATCTAATATGTGAACACAATGAAAAAAGAATTTTGAACCTGGCTTTATCCAATTCTGAGATTTCGTTTTTTAAAATATAGGCAAATTAGCGCATATTTACTTAGATAATGCCTAATTTGCATATTTAAACATAAAATTACAAAAACATTGTAATACATTTTTTTCTCATCTTAATGTAGGTAAATCAACTGAGAAAGTTTCATGGTGATATCTGCTAGTTAAAAATTTTACCCTATTCACCTGTAGTGTCTCGCCTTAAAGCAAAAAGAGCGGTTGAGCAGCCACATAGAAAGTGTGTCCCTCCCTGCCAACGTTTCATTGTTGGTGGGGACACACACGATCTATGTGTAGTCTGCTTGGGAGCGGAGCATGCTAGGTCAGCCCTTGAGGGGGTTGGCTGCCCGCAGTGCGAGCGAATGCCGCTGCGGTTGCTCCGTTCCCGGAAAGCCCTCTTTGAGGAGGGGGCTTTCACTAGCGTTCCCCGTGGGTCTGGCCCCGCTTCCGCTGAGGCGGAGCGGCAGCTGCACTCATGGGGTTCGCAGGTAGATCTGCTGGAGGGAGTTGAGACGGGTGATCCCCTATCTCTCTCCTCACCCAGCGGATCGTATGACCTCCTCTTGGATGAGGAAGCCCGCACTGCGGTTCCTTCCCTCCAAGAGGAGGAGTCAGCGCTCCTTCTGTCTTCCTCCGAGGAGGTTGATGTTGAGAGCGTTGACACCCCACAACCGCCCCCCCATTCACCCCAATACGAGGAGCTAGTGGAGGTGCTGACTAGCGCGGTGGCCAAGCTTAACATCAGTTGGCCACCAGCACAAGATCATGAACCGCAGGGAAGCAGGCTCGACGAGCGCTTCCTGCGGGCAAAGCCAGCACCTCCCAAACGGAGCCTTCCTTTTTTCCCCGATCTCCACAAAGAGATCAGGAGATCGTGGGAAAAACCGTATTCCTCGCGTCTCTTCTCCCCCGCCTCTGATTACTACGGTAATGTGGGGGGGATGGAGGAGTACGGTTACAGGGCGATGCCCCAGGTCGAGCAGACACTAGCGAGCTATCTGTCTCCCGGCCTGGCATCGTCCCTGAAGGCTCCGTCCTTACCCACCAGGCCACTAAAGATCACGTCTGGTCTGATGGGTAAGGCATATGCGGCAGCAGGTCAGGCTGGTGGTTGCCTACACACCATGTCTGTGCTCCAGGCATACCAGGCCGACCTGCTGAAGGAGTTTAGTGACGGTGAGGAAGTGAGCGTCACAGAGATGCGCAGGACCGGCAGACCTGGCGCTCCGCGCCACCAAGGAGACCGCCCGTGCCATTGGGCGGTCTATGGCAGCCTTGGTGGCCGCGGAGAGGCATCTCTGGTTGACCCTGTCCGACATGAAGGAGAAGGACAGGGTCACGCTCCTGGACGCCCCCCTGCAGCCCTTTGGCCTCTTTGGTGACTCTGTGGACACTGTTGTCAGCAGACACCAGGAGGCCCGCAGGCAGGCAGCGGCGTTCCAGCGGTTTCTTCCTCGCCGCACTTACTCCTCTGGGGCTGCTGGACGGGAGCAGCCCCAGCCGCAAGCTAGCTCCTCGCACCGGGATGCACAGAAAAGGAGTGTTGCTACCCGCACCCCTCCGGCTAGACCTAGAGGGCGGGCTCAGCAACACTCCAAGCCGGGGTCCTCTAAGACTAGGCCGGACCTGAGGGTCGTCCTACAGTCTAAGAGGGCCTCGGCTAAACGGCCCTGATGGTCGTGGCCCAGGGCCAATGAGGGCAGCCCCTCTCGAAGACTTAGGTGCTTCACCGCCTCTGAGGAGTACGGTGACCACCTCTCTTCGGGGCCCTCAGGAGATTCGTCAGCTAACCCTGCCGGTGTTACAGGGCGCGGCAGTCTCCCGCGAACATCATTCTCTGGTCCTTCCGCCCGGAAACGTAGCGGAACCAGAGAGTTCGCCACCCCCACGGGGGTCTCTAGAGCGCTCACTTCAGGTGCATCCTGCCAGTTCGCTGCTACAGGTCACCAAGTTAGCTCCTCTAATAAATCCAGAGACCAGTCTCGAGAGGCTGGTTCCCTTAGTAGAATTTCTGGCAGCGTGGAAACTACTGCCAAATATTTCTATGTGGGTCCTGCGTACTGTAGAGAAAGGTTATTGCATTCAATTCGGCGCCAAGCCGCCGCCTTTCAGCGGGGTATTTCCTACTCTGGTAGGCCCCGAGCAGGCTCTGGTATTGGAACAGGAAGTGAATACTCTCCTGAGGAAGGAGGCCATCGAGGTGGTCCCTCCTCAACACAGAGAATCCGGGTTCTACAGCCGGTACTTCATTGTTCCCAAGAAGGATGGGGGCCTGCGGCCCATTTTAGATCTCAGACAGCTAAACCTCTCAGTAAGAAAACTGAAGTTCAAAATGTTGACTGTCAGACAGGTCGTGTCTCAAATCAGGTCCGAGGACTGGTTTGTCACGATAGATCTGAAAGACGCATACTTTCACGTCTCCATCCTTCCTCAACACCGGAAGTTTCTCAGGTTCGCTTTCAGGGGCAAAGCTTACCAATACAGAGTTCTTCCGTTCGGCCTAGCGCTCTCTCCCCGAACTTTCACGAAGTGTGTGGATGCTGCTCTGGCTCCTCTGCGACTCCAGGGCATCCGCATACTCAACTACATAGACGACTGGCTCATCCTAGCCAGTTCAGAACAGTTAGCGGCTCAACATCGAGATGTTGTTCTTGCTCACATGGAAAAGCTGGGGTTGAGACTCAACGCCAAGAAAAGTGTGCTGTCTCCATTACAGAGAACCACTTATCTAGGTGTAATCTGGGATTCGACCACGATGCAGGCACGATTGTCACCTGCTCGGATCGAGTCGATCCTTACTGCAGTAAATGCGGTCAAGCTAGGCCTGCTACTCACTGTCAAACAGTTCCAAGTACTGTTAGGTCTTATGGCAGCTGCATCCAACGTGATACCTCTTGGACTGCTGCACATGAGACCACTGCAGTGGTGGCTCAAGACCAAAGGGTTTTCCCCGAGGGGGAACCCATTCCGCAAGATCAAGGTCACGCGGCGCTGCCTACGTGCCTTAGTCATGTGGAAAAAGCCCTGGTTCCTATTACAAGGACCAGCGCTGGGAGCTCCTTGCCGCCGCGTCACGCTAGCGACAGATGCATCCCTCACCGGGTGGGGAGCGGTCATGAGTGGCCGCTCCGCCCAAGGCCTATGGAACGACCGGCATCACTCTTGGCACATAAATTGCCTAGAAATGTTGGCAGTGTTCCTGGCTCTGAAGCATTTCCTTCCAGACCTGAGAAACCGTCACGTGCTGGTCCGCACAGACAACACGGCGGTGGTCTACTATATAAACCACCAGGGAGGTCTGCGTTCACGCCCCTTATACAAGCTGGCGTGCCAGATCATCCTGTGGTCACAAGGGAAGCTTCTCTCATTGAGAGCAGTTCACATTCCTGGACGTCTCAATGTGGGAGCAGACGTCCTGTCGAGGCAGGGGCTGAGGCCCGGGGAATGGATGCTTCACCCTCAGGTGGTGAAGCAGATATGGAGAGTCTTTGGTCAAGCCCAGGTGGACCTCTTTGCGACTCAGGAGACATCGCAATGTCCCCTTTGGTACTCTCTAGTTCCTCCAGCTCCTCTCGGACTGGATGCCATGGTACAGACGTGGCCGAGGCTTCGTCTGTACGCCTTTCCCCCGATCGCTCTGCTCCCGGGAGTTCTGGAAAGAGTGCGCCGGTACGGAGTACGGCTGCTGCTAGTAGCCCCGTACTGGCCGGCCCGAGTATGGTTCTCGGATATAATCGCCCTCCTCGACGGCTCTCCATGGGAGATTCCTGTCAGGAGCGACCTTCTTTCTCAGGCTGGGGGCGCAATATGCCACCCCCACCCAGAGAAGTGGAAGTTATGGGTGTGGCCCCTGAGGGGGCACAACTCATAGAAGCTGGTCTCTCAACCGAGGTTGTTGAGACCATCCTTCAATCCAGAGCTCCCTCTACGAGGAAACTTTATGGCCTAAAGTGGAACCTGTTTGCGTCATGGTGTCATGAACGCCGCTTAGACCCAGTCCACTGCCCGGTTGGTACAGTGCTGGAGTTCCTGCAAACTCGTTTGTCCGCTGGGTTAGCTCACTCCACCTTGAAGGTGTACGTGGCGGCTATATCGGCTTACCACGCCCTTCATGGCGGCCTTTCAGTGGGCAAGAACCCCCTGGTCTCACGTTTCCTCCGCGGTGCACTCAGGCTGAGGCCTCGTGCAAGACCGAAAGTCCCTACATGGGACTTAGCTGTGGTGTTGGAGGCGCTGTGTAAACCTCCCTTCGAGCCTCTGGAGGAGGCCTCCGATCGGATGCTTACCCTAAAGACAGCATTGCTGCTGGCGCTAACGTCTCTCAAGAGAGTCGGGGACCTGCAGGCCCTTTCAGTGGCCCCTTCTTACATTGACTTTGCCCCAGGGTTGGCCAAAGCATTCCTTTACCCACGAGCTGGGTACGTACCTAAGGTCCCATCAGCGACACCACAGCCAATAACGCTTCAAGCGTTTTACCCTCCTCCATTCGTGGAGCACGACCAGAGGAAGTATAACTTAATGTGTCCAGTAAGAGCACTGGACACTTATGTCCACAGAGCTGCCCTGTGGCGTAAATCAGAGCAACTTTTGGTCTGTTACGGCCCCCCTAAGAGGGGGTGCCCGGCTTCCAAGCCTACTATCAGTAAGTGGATCATTGATGCCATCTCTACTGCCTACGAGTCCTCTGGTCTCCCATCCCCGTTGGGAGTCAAGGCTCACTCAACTAGAGGCATTGCAGCCTCTAAAGCTCTGATGGCAGGTGTCCCGATCCAGGACATCTGCAGTGCGGCGGGTTGGTCCTCACCTCTAACGTTCGTCAGGTTCTACGAACTAGACCTCAGAGTCACTCCTGGCTCAGTCGTCCTTCAGCCCTAGCATTGCTAGGCCTAGAGGTGCTTAGGCGCTTTCCTCTACGGAGGAAAAGGATTTCTACCCTCTCGACCTGGCAGTCCTCCAGGCGAGAGGTGTGATATCCTGCCTCGCGTGCCCGAGGGCCGAGGCCTGTGTTCCTCTTGTCTGGTGGTTGATCACAGACAGAGATGTTTTCTAGTGTCCTGGCGGTCCACCAGGCACTTCTTGTGTCCCTCTTGTTCTGGCCGTAGCGCAGACAAAGGTCTACCACTTCTCCTCGTGTGCCCGAGGGCCGAGGAGCCTTTTCCCCCTGCACTGGTCTTGTGACAGGCAGCGGTTGAGAACCCTAGCCTCGTGTGCCTGAGGGCCGAGGCTCATTTATCCCTCTTGTCTGGTGGTGGATCACAGACAGAGATGTATTCCAGTGTCCTGGCACCTTCACCAGGCACCTCTTGTGTCCCTCTTGTTCTGGCCGTAGCGCAGACAAAGGACTACCATTTCTCCTCGTGTGCCCAAGGGCCGAGGAACCTTTCTCCCCCTGCACTGGTCTTGTGACAGGCAGCGGTTGAGAACCCTAGCCTCGTGTGCCTGAGGGCCGAGGCTCATTTATCCCTCTTGTCTGGTGGTGGATCACAGACAGAGATGTATTCCAGTGTCCTGGCACGTTCACCAGGCACTTCTTGTGTCCCTCTTGTTCTGGCCGTAGCGCAGACAAAGGACTACCATTTCTCCTCGTGTGCCTGAGGGCCGAGGCTCATTTATCCCTCTTGTCTGGTGGTTGATCACAGACAGAGATGCATTATCACTCGCGTCCTGGCAAGATCACCAGGCGGAGTTTCCATAGTGTCTCATCAGGTAAGTATTACCAGACACTGGATTATGCTAACCTCGTGTGCCCGAGGGCCGAGGTACATTCTTTCCCTCTTGTCTGGTGGGCTCCACAGACAGAGATGTATTATCACTCATGTCCTGGCAAGTTTCCCAGGCTGAAGTGTACCAAGACACAACTTTTCCACCCTTGGCCTAGCAGACAAAAACTGGGCAGGGCCTTGGAAATTATGGGGGCGTTGATACCTCGTTCCCCAAAGTGTCTCAGGACGCAGTGTAGAGTTCCCGGAAGGGAACGTCTCAGGTTACGTATGTAACCCTGGTTCCCTGAGGGAACGAGACACTGCGTCTCGGACCATAATTCCCGCATCCCTGCTGCGCTCGCTTCATTCCTATAAGCCGACGCCAGCTTCAAACGCACGTGCTTATATACTTCCTGGTCGATGACGTCACCGCGCCTGTGACGTCACTCCCGTTTCTCATTGGACGTTGGACATGACTCAGAGTGCGGCCCGCCAATGGCGTTCCCCAAAGTGTCTCAGGACGCAGTGTCTCGTTCCCTCAGGGAACCAGGGTTACATACGTAACCTGAGACGTTTTTTTTCCAACTAGGAACATACAACTTCACTTTGACGTTGTGTCGAATGCACGACACTAGGGGTCCCTATACTAAATGCCACAACTGTCGAACTGCATCACGATTGTACTGGGGTTCAGATACTAACAAGCCAGTGTTGCCACACATTTGAATAATAAAACGAAATACATACCTGACAAAGGAGAGACACACAGCCGCATGTGAGTTCTAGTGCAGAGCTCCAGATTCACATATGCTGTGGGGGTTTTCTGGCTACAGAATCCCCAATGACAATAATGCCCCTTCACACATATACCCAGACCAGAAACAAAGAAATCGTTCAATAAGTTGTAAAAACATAAAAGACCTTTTGGTTTGGTAGGCTCTTGCAACCCAGGGTTGCACCTGAAACACGGTTGCATTGCTAATAGCCTTGCTGTTGTACAGTATATTTTCTCTTTATGCACCACTGATTCATGTTCTAAATAACGGGATCTACTTGAAAGGACCAATGTATCATTAGATTTTTTTTTTCCTTCTTTTAAGTTTACAAAGGCAAAACAAACTTTCCATTTACATACCTTTTATGCATTAGTTATGGCGTCAAGCTAACCAATGGCATGCATGTAGTACTGTTGAGTAGATTTCTTTGGTCATAGCACCGCCGGTGGTGTTTTTAGGTAAAGTCAGTCAAAGGCTATGAGTACTTTTTACTTAATTTATACCTTTGGAACTTTGTCCCAGTTGGTGGAGTGGTTAACCTGGTCTCTGTCTAAGTGACTGAATTTTGTAACAATGTGCAAAGGTACAGCCTCACTTTAAGTTTGGCATCGTCACATCGCGGTCAACCCTTTTAGTATATTTAAGGCAAATAGATTAGAGAATAAAAAATAGTTCTTGTTTATCTTCCATTTGAACAGTATTTATTTTGTTATCTCATTAAAAATACTGTACAAAGAAACAAGACAAAAATCTAATAACCTTTTCTTCTGTCTTTATATTGTTTGTGATTAATAGCTGTCAGGTTGGTGGGCGGGTCCAACCTCTGTTCTGGAAGAGTGGAGGTTCTCCACAATGGAATCTGGGGAACAGTGTGTGATGACCTATGGGATTCTACAGATGGTGCAGTGGTGTGTAGAGAACTGGGCTGTGGGAGTCTTGTAGAGGTAAAGACTGCTGCTTATTTCGGAGAAGGTTCTGGACAAATCTGGTTGGATGATGTCCAGTGCCGTGGGAATGAATCTACACTGAAAAACTGTTCATCTAATTTATTCGGATCACATGACTGTGGGCACCAAGAAGATGCTGGAGTCATTTGCCAAGGTAAGTCAAACACATTTATACAACTCATATAGCTGTGGTGTTGTACACTGTAATTACGCAATGCAAAAGCATTTTGTGTTCTAAAGAACACAATTTACTCTGAAAACTTAAAAGGACCACAAAATAATTTGATTTTCTTCCCTTTTTTAAAGGCAAATAAATTTTTCCATTTATATGCTGTTTATGTCACATTTACGGGGTCAAGCTCAACAATGTCATGGCACTCTTGATTCGGTTTGTTTGGTCACAGCCCCCCAGTGGTATCGTATGAATAGCCAATCAAGGGCTATGAGTACATTTCACTTCATTTGTAGCTTTGCAACTCTTGCCCAGTCGTGTGGGCTAAATCAATTGGCCTGCTCTCATTATCAGGCACTTAATTTTGTTCCAGTCTGCAAAGTTACAGCCTCATCCGATACTTGCCATCATTGCTATCAACTTTCTTAGCATGTTAACTATTTCTTGCTTACCATCTATTTGATTATCAGTTTCACTTTGGGAAAGACCACACAAATTAAGAAATACAATCTGGAACTGTAATAGACTTCAATCATCTCTCCTGTTCTGTAATAGGCCAGGCACAAACTAGTGCAGCACCACGAACGAGTGGTTATACATCTTTGAATTAGATCCAGATCTGCTGTTCTCACAACCTGTAACAGTCTAAAACATTAGTTTGAACTGAACAAACTTGAAGCATTGCAATCAATCTGAAAATGTCAATACCATCATCAAAACACAACAATGTTGTGTATTTGTGTTTATTTATTTTTTTCTGCAGCAACAGCGACACTGAACACGACTACCTCACAGCCAGGAGTCAGAGGTAATGGTGCTGAGAAGGATGAAAATCCACTATTGTTACTACAAACAAACAAAAAAATGACCTGTTCTGTTTTATCGTTTATTATTAATAGTTGTCAGGTTGGTGAATGGATCCAACCTGTGTTCTGGAAGAGTAGAGGTTCTCCACAATGGAACCTGGGGAACAGTGTGTGATGACCTGTGGGATTCTACAGACGCAGCAGTGGTGTGTAGAGAACTGGGCTGTGGGAGTGCTGTAGAGGCAAAGAGTGCTGCGTATTTTGGACAGGGTACTGGACAAATATGGTTGGATGATGTCCAGTGCCGGGGAAATGAATCTGCACTGAAAAACTGTTCATCAAGAGCATTGGGATCACATAACTGTGGGCACCAAAAAGATGCTGGAGTCATCTGCCGAGGTGAGTCAAACACATTTATGCAATTGATGTATAGCTGTGCTGTTTATTTACAGTACATTTTCTCATTAGCAGTGCAACGGTGTTTCATGTCCTAAATAGCATGATTTGCTTGAAATGACCAATGTATCATTTGATTTTATTTACTTGTTTTTAAAGTGCCCCTATTATGCCTTTTCAAATATGATATTTCATGTAGTGTGTCATGTAGCTGTATGTGAACATAAACTATCTGCAAAGTTGTGACGCCGACAGTGCACTATAAATGAAGTTTTTGTCTAACAAAAAAAAGAGTCGGCTCACATTCGCCTAAACGAGTCGTCAGCAATTCGAATCTTTTTTCTGTAACGGCCACACGTCACGAGCTACACATTTGCGTAATGTCCGCCCACGTTCAATTTCGCGAACAACTTGCCCGCCCACAAACAGTAGGCCTACCATTTTCACGTGGATTAACGTTACATCATGTCAAGAAGACGCCCTGCGAGTGAATTTGTTTTACATGCCCTTCCGAAAGATGAAACTACCAAGGATGAGTGGTTAACATTAATTTTTTCAACACCTCAGCAGTCCAATGCCAATCTTGTGTTGTGTTCGCGTCATTTTACTGATGACTGTTTTTCCAATCTTGGGGAGTAACGTTACAACGCGAGATTCACCAAACGCTTGGTTTTAAAAAATGGATCAGTGCCCAGTTTATTTGGACCGGCTTGCTCCTCTGAACTTCTACCTGTAAGTATGATTAATAATTGATGATTGTATTTTCTAGCGATCGTTCAAAATACGTCTTTGTGTACGTTATGGTGTGTAACAACCCCGCACATGTCTTGGTAACCGGCTAACTTGCGTTTCTGTAGTTCTGTTGTTCAGCTGTGAGTGCAATGTAGTCTAAAAATTGTGATTGATGCAGCTTGACTGTCTGTCTGCCTTATTAGTTTAAGTAATGATAATGATAAACGATGGCTTAACGCAGTGTTATGGGTTGTACGTTACAGTGTTGAAGTTCACAACGTAGAGGTGTGCCCGGTTCGCTTACAAAAGCAAATTGCAAGCACTTCCCACAGTTATAATATGACACCCACTGAGAAACGTCCTGCTCCAGTCGTGCTTGCAAAACAGTTTCTTGTCTATGTGCCACTTCAACCGTTTCATCGTCAGACTCCGGCTCGAATTGATAGGGTAAAATCGAGGCTATCTTTTCTACGCATTAACAGGTCTCCACAGCTGTCATTCAGTTATGCCAATGGGCGTTTCGTTTTGCGCTGAAGCGGTAGACCAATCCAAAAGGACTGCACCATCTGACCAATCACAGCAGTGAGGGCTCACTGAAAGGAGGGGTTTAGAGAGACTGATTCTTCGAACTGCTTCACACGAGTCGTTTACGAATCATTTAGAAACGGGGTAAAATTAAATCTAATTTTTGAGAAAACTAAAGTGTTTTTTGAACTTGCATACATGTAAACCTGTTTTAAGAGACTATTACAACAATATTAACTACCTTTAACATGGCATAATAGGGGCACTTTAAGTTTCCAAAGGCAAAACAAAGTTTTCCATTCATATGCAATCAATGCCTCAATTACAGGGTCAAGCTCGCCAATGGCATGCATGTAGTACTGTTGAGTAGATTTGTTTGGTCATTGCACACCCAGAGGTGATCTTAGGAAAAGTCGATCAAAGGCTATGGTTATATTTCACTTCGCTTCAGCTTTTGCCTAGTTGGTGTTGTGGGTTAAATGAATTGGCCTGGTTTCTATTCCAGTGTGCAAAGAAATAGCCTCGCTTTATGGTTGGCCTATTGCTATCGACTTAGCATGTTAACCATTTCTTGTTCACTTTGGGAAATAAAATGCAAATGAAGAATTCCATTCTGGAACGGTCATCGACTTCAATCATCTCATTTTTCTTTGTAATAAAACAAACTAGGGCAGCACCACAAACAAGTAATTATACACCTTTGAATTAGATCCAGATGTGCTGTTTTCACAAACTGTAACAATACCTTCATCAAAACATAAAATTGTTGTGTTATTTTTTTTCTGCAGAAACACTGACACTGAACATGACTACCTCACAGCCAAGAGTCGGAGGTAATGGTGATGAGGAGGTCGAAACTCCACTATTGTTACTGCTGTGTTAATAAACACACAAACAAAAAGCTTAATTTGCTGTTTTTCTATCATTTGTGATTAACAGCTGTCAGGTTGGTGAATGGATCCAACCTCTGTTCAGGAAGAGTGGAGGTTCTTCACAATGGAACCTGGGGAACAGTGTGTGATGACATGTGGGATTCTACAGATGCGGCAGTGGTGTGTAGAGAACTGGGCTGTGGGAGTGTTGTAGAGGCAAAGAGTGCTGCCTATTTTGGACAGGGTACTGGACAAATATGGTTGGATGATGTCCAGTGCCGTGGAAATGAAACTACACTGAAAAACTGTTCATCAAGATCATGGGGATCACATAACTGTAGGCACCAAAAAGATGCTGGAGTCATCTGCCAAGGTACGTTAAACACATTTATACAACTGATGTACATGTATAGCTATCCTATTGTACAGCATATTTTTTTCATTAGCAATGCAACAGTGTTTCATGTTCTAAATAACAGGATCTATTTGGAAGGAGACATGTATCATTTGATTTCCCCCCTTTTTTAAGTTTCTGAAGGCAAAACAAAGATTTTCATCAATTCATTTAATGTTTTCACATCAACAATTTACAGAATCAGTTCGATATACAAGTAAACATTCTTTTCTAACCACCCTTCTACCTCAGTCCCACCCTCAGAAGACAGAACACTGAAATGGACATTATTGTGGGGCATTGAGCTGATGTGTTAAATAAGGACAAAAAGGAATAAATAAATAAACATAAAAATATAAAAATTAATAAATTAATAAATAATATTAATAATAATAACAATAATAATAATAATAAAAGAGATTAAAGAAGGGTTACATTATCACATCAGCATTTTCAGTCATGTATTTAATAAATTTGCTCCAAATCATTTCAAACATTGATGACATTTTTTTTTAGATAAAACATAGTTTTTTTTCCAACTAGGAACATACAACTTCACTTTGACGTTGTGTCGAATGCACGACACTAGGGGTCCCTATACTAAATGCCACAACTGTCGAACTGCATCACGATTGTACTGGGGTTCAGATACTAACAAGCCAGTGTTGCCACACATTTGAATAATAAAACGAAATACATACCTGACAAAGGAGAGACACACAGCCGCATGTGAGTTCTAGTGCAGAGCTCCAGATTCACATATGCTGTGGGGGTTTTCTGGCTACAGAATCCCCAATGACAATAATGCCCCTTCACACATATACCCAGACCAGAAACAAAGAAATCGTTCAATAAGTTGTAAAAACATAAAAGACCTTTTGATTTGGTAGGCTCTTGCAACCCAGGGTTGCACCTGAAACACGGTTGCATTGCTAATAGCCTTGCTGTTGTACAGTATATTTTCTCTTTATGCACCACTGATTCATGTTCTAAATAACGGGATCTACTTGAAAGGACCAATGTATCATTAGATTTTTTTTTCCTTCTTTTAAGTTTACAAAGGCAAAACAAACTTTCCATTTACATACCTTTTATGCATTAGTTATGGCGTCAAGCTAACCAATGGCATGCATGTAGTACTGTTGAGTAGATTTCTTTGGTCATAGCACCGCCGGTGGTGTTTTTAGGTAAAGTCAGTCAAAGGCTATGAGTACTTTTTACTTAATTTATACCTTTGGAACTTTGTCCCAGTTGGTGGAGTGGTTATCCTGGTCTCTGTCTAAGTCACTGAATTTTGTAACACTGTGCAAAGGTACAGCCTCACTTTAAGTTTGGCATCGTCACATCGCGGTCAACCCTTTTAGTATATTTAAGGCAAATAGATTAGAGAATAAAAAATAGTTCTTGTTTATCTTCCATTTGAACAGTATTTATTTTGTTATCTCATTAAAAATACTGTACAAAGAAACAAGACAAAAATCTAATAACCTTTTCTTCTGTCTTTATATTGTTTGTGATTAATAGCTGTCAGGTTGGTGGGCGGGTCCAACCTCTGTTCTGGAAGAGTGGAGGTTCTCCACAATGGAATCTGGGGAACAGTGTGTGATGACCTATGGGATTCTACAGATGGTGCAGTGGTGTGTAGAGAACTGGGCTGTGGGAGTCTTGTAGAGGTAAAGACTGCTGCTTATTTCGGAGAAGGTTCTGGACAAATCTGGTTGGATGATGTCCAGTGCCGTGGGAATGAATCTACACTGAAAAACTGTTCATCTAATTTATTCGGATCACATGACTGTGGGCACCAAGAAGATGCTGGAGTCATTTGCCAAGGTAAGTCAAACACATTTATACAACTCATATAGCTGTGGTGTTGTACACTGTAATTACGCAATGCAAAAAATTCTAAAGGACACAATTTACTCTGAAAACTTAAAAGGACCACAAAATAATTAGATTTTCTTCCCTTTTTTAAAGGCAAATAAATTTTTCCATTAATATGCTGTTTATGTCACATTTACGGGGTCAAGCTCAACAATGTCATGGCACTCTTGATTCGGTTTGTTTGGTCACAGCCCCCCAGTGGTATCGTATGAATAGCCAATCAAGGGCTATGAGTACATTTCACTTCATTTGTAGCTTTGCAACTCTTGCCCAGTCGTGTGGGCTAAATCAATTGGCCTGCTCTCATTATCAGGCACTTAATTTTGTTCCAGTCTGCAAAGTTACAGCCTCATCCGATACTTGCCATCATTGCTATCAACTTTCTTAGCATGTTAACTATTTCTTGCTTACCATCTATTTGAATATCAGTTTCACTTTGGGAAAGACCACACAAATTAAGAAATACAATCTGGAACTGTAATAGACTTCAATCATCTCTCCTGTTCTGTAATAGGCCAGGCACAAACTAGTGCAGCACCACGAACGAGTGGTTATACACCTTTGAATTAGATCCAGATCTGCTGTTCTCACAACCTGTAACAGTCTAAAACATTAGTTTGAACTGAACAAACTTGAAGCATTGCAATCAATCTGAAAATGTCAATACCATCATCAAAACACAACAATGTTGTGTATTTGTGTTTATTTATTTTTTTTTCTGCAGCAACAGCGACACTGAACACGACTACCTCACAGCCAGGAGTCAGAGGTAATGGTGCTGAGAAGGATGAAAATCCACTATTGTTACTACTTGTTAACAAACAAACAAAAAAATGACCTGTTCTGTTTTATCGTTTGTTATTAATAGTTGTCAGGTTGGTGAATGGATCCAACCTGTGTTCTGGAAGAGTAGAGGTTCTCCACAATGGAACCTGGGGAACAGTGTGTGATGACCTGTGGGATTCTACAGACGCAGCAGTGGTGTGTAGAGAACTGGGCTGTGGGAGTGCTGTAGAGGCAAAGAGTGCTGCGTATTTTGGACAGGGTACTGGACAAATATGGTTGGATGATGTCCAGTGCCGGGGAAATGAATCTGCACTGAAAAACTGTTCATCAAGAGCATTGGGATCACATAACTGTGGGCATCAAAAAGATGCTGGAGTCATCTGCCGAGGTGAGTCAAACACATTTATGCAATTGATGTATAGCTGTGCTGTTTATTTACAGTACATTTTCTCATTAGCAGTGCAACGGTGTTTCATGTCCTAAATAGCATGATTTGCTTGAAATGACCAATGTATCATTTGATTTTATTTACTTGTTTTAAGTTTCCAAAGGCAAAACAAAGTTTTCCATTCATATGCAATCAATGCCTCAATTACAGGGTCAAGCTCGCCAATGGCATGCACGTAGTACTGTTGAGTAGATTTGTTTGGTCATTGCACACCCAGAGGTGATCTTAGGAAAAGTCGATCAAAGGCTATGGTTATATTTTACTTCGCTTCAGCTTTTGCCTAGTTGGTGTTGTGGGTTAAATGAATTGGCCTGGTTTCTATTCCAGTGTGCAAAGAAATAGCCTCGCTTTATGGTTGGCCTATTGCTATCGACTTAGCATGTTAACCATTTCTTGTTCACTTTGGGAAATAAAATGCAAATGAAGAATTCCATTCTGGAACGGTCATCGACTTCAATCATCTCTCTTTTCTTTGTAATAAAACAAACTAGGGCAGCACCACAAACAAGTAATTATACACCTTTGAATTAGATCCAGATGTGCTGTTTTCACAAACTGTAACAATACCTTCATCAAAACATAAAATTGTTGTGTTATTTTTTTTCTGCAGAAACACTGACACTGAACATGACTACCTCACAGCCAAGAGTCGGAGGTAATGGTGATGAGGAGGTCGAAACTCCACTATTGTTACTGCTGTGTTAATAAACACACAAACAAAAAGCTTAATTTGCTGTTTTTCTATCATTTGTGATTAACAGCTGTCAGGTTGGTGAATGGATCCAACCTCTGTTCAGGAAGAGTGGAGGTTCTTCACAATGGAACCTGGGGAACAGTGTGTGATGACATGTGGGATTCTACAGATGCGGCAGTGGTGTGTAGAGAACTGGGCTGTGGGAGTGTTGTAGAGGCAAAGAGTGCTGCCTATTTTGGACAGGGTACTGGACAAATATGGTTGGATGATGTCCAGTGCCGTGGAAATGAAACTACACTGAAAAACTGTTCATCAAGATCATGGGGATCACATAACTGTAGGCACCAAAAAGATGCTGGAGTCATCTGCCAAGGTACGTCAAACACATTTATACAACTGATGTACATGTATAGCTGTCCTATTGTACAGCATATTTTTTTCATTAGCAATGCAACAGTGTTTCATGTTCTAAATAACAGGATCTATTTGGAAGGACACATGTATCATTTGATTTCCCCCCTTTTTTAAGTTTCTGAAGGCAAAACAAAGATTTTCATCAATTCATTTAATGTTTTCACATCAACAATTTACAGAATCAGTTCGATATACAAGTAAACATTCTTTTCTAACCACCCTTCTACCTCAGTCCCACCCTCAGAAGACAGAACACTGAAATGGACATTATTGTGGGGCATTGAGCTGATGTGTTAAATAAGGACAAAAAGGAATAAATAAATAAACATACAAATATAAAAATGAATAAATTAATAAATAATATTAATAATAATAACAATAATAATAATAAAAGAGATTAAAGAAGGGTTACATTATCACATCAGCATTTTCAGTCATGTATTTAATAAATTTGCTCCAAATCATTTCAAACATTGATGACATTTTTTTTTAGATAAAACATAGTTTTTTTTCCAACTAGGAACATACAACTTCACTTTGACGTTGTGTCGAATGCACGACACTAGGGGTCCCTATACTAAATGCCACAACTGTCGAACTGCATCACGATTGTACTGGGGTTCAGATACTAACAAGCCAGTGTTGCCACACATTTGAATAATAAAACGAAATACATACCTGACAAAGGAGAGACACACAGCCGCATGTGAGTTCTAGTGCAGAGCTCCAGATTCACATATGCTGTGGGGGTTTTCTGGCTACAGAATCCCCAATGACAATAATGCCCCTTCACACATATACCCAGACCAGAAACAAAGAAATCGTTCAATAAGTTGTAAAAACATAAAAGACCTTTTGATTTGGTAGGCTCTTGCAACCCAGGGTTGCACCTGAAACACGGTTGCATTGCTAATAGCCTTGCTGTTGTACAGTATATTTTCTCTTTATGCACCACTGATTCATGTTCTAAATAACGGGATCTACTTGAAAGGACCAATGTATCATTAGATTTTTTTTTTCCTTCTTTTAAGTTTACAAAGGCAAAACAAACTTTCCATTTACATACCTTTTATGCATTAGTTATGGCGTCAAGCTAACCAATGGCATGCATGTAGTACTGTTGAGTAGATTTCTTTGGTCATAGCACCGCCGGTGGTGTTTTTAGGTAAAGTCAGTCAAAGGCTATGAGTACTTTTTACTTAATTTATACCTTTGGAACTTTGTCCCAGTTGGTGGAGTGGTTATCCTGGTCTCTCTCTAAGTCACTGAATTTTGTAACACTGTGCAAAGGTACAGCCTCACTTTAAGTTTGGCATCGTCACATCGCGGTCAACCCTTTTAGTATATTTAAGGCAAATAGATTAGAGAATAAAAAATAGTTCTTGTTTATCTTCCATTTGAACAGTATTTATATTGTTATCTCATTAAAAATACTGTACAAAGAAACAAGACAAAAATCTAATAACCTTTTCTTCTGTCTTTATATTGTTTGTGATTAATAGCTGTCAGGTTGGTGGGCGGGTCCAACCTCTGTTCTGGAAGAGTGGAGGTTCTCCACAATGGAATCTGGGGAACAGTGTGTGATGACCTATGGGATTCTACAGATGGTGCAGTGGTGTGTAGAGAACTGGGCTGTGGGAGTCTTGTAGAGGTAAAGACTGCTGCTTATTTCGGAGAAGGTTCTGGACAAATCTGGTTGGATGATGTCCAGTGCCGTGGGAATGAATCTACACTGAAAAACTGTTCATCTAATTTATTCGGATCACATGACTGTGGGCACCAAGAAGATGCTGGAGTCATTTGCCAAGGTAAGTCAAACACATTTATACAACTCATATAGCTGTGGTGTTGTACACTGTAATTACGCAATGCAAAAAATTCTAAAGGACACAATTTACTCTGAAAGCTTAAAAGGACCACAAAATAATTTGATTTTCTTCCCTTTTTTAAAGGCAAATAAATTTTTCCATTAATATGCTGTTTATGTCACATTTACGGGGTCAAGCTCAACAATGTCATGGCACTCTTGATTCGGTTTGTTTGGTCACAGCCCCCCAGTGGTATCGTATGAATAGCCAATCAAGGGCTATGAGTACATTTCACTTCATTTGTAGCTTTGCAACTCTTGCCCAGTCGTGTGGGCTAAATCAATTGGCCTGCTCTCATTATCAGGCACTTAATTTTGTTCCAGTCTGCAAAGTTACAGCCTCATCCGATACTTGCCATCATTGCTATCAACTTTCTTAGCATGTTAACTATTTCTTGCTTACCATCTATTTGAATATCAGTTTCACTTTGGGAAAGACCACACAAATTAAGAAATACAATCTGGAACTGTAATAGACTTCAATCATCTCTCCTGTTCTGTAATAGGCCAGGCACAAACTAGTGCAGCACCACGAACGAGTGGTTATACACCTTTGAATTAGATCCAGATCTGCTGTTCTCACAACCTGTAACAGTCTAAAACATTAGTTTGAACTGAACAAACTTGAAGCATTGCAATCAATCTGAAAATGTCAATACCATCATCAAAACACAACAATGTTGTGTATTTGTGTTTATTTATTTTTTTTTCTGCAGCAACAGCGACACTGAACACGACTACCTCACAGCCAGGAGTCAGAGGTAATGGTGCTGAGAAGGATGAAAATCCACTATTGTTACTACTTGTTAACAAACAAACAAAAAAATGACCTGTTCTGTTTTATCGTTTGTTATTAATAGTTGTCAGGTTGGTGAATGGATCCAACCTGTGTTCTGGAAGAGTAGAGGTTCTCCACAATGGAACCTGGGGAACAGTGTGTGATGACCTGTGGGATTCTACAGACGCAGCAGTGGTGTGTAGAGAACTGGGCTGTGGGAGTGCTGTAGAGGCAAAGAGTGCTGCGTATTTTGGACAGGGTACTGGACAAATATGGTTGGATGATGTCCAGTGCCGGGGAAATGAATCTGCACTGAAAAACTGTTCATCAAGAGCATTGGGATCACATAACTGTGGGCACCAAAAAGATGCTGGAGTCATCTGCCGAGGTGAGTCAAACACATTTATGCAATTGATGTATAGCTGTGCTGTTTATTTACAGTACATTTTCTCATTAGCAGTGCAACGGTGTTTCATGTCCTAAATAGCATGATTTGCTTGAAATGACCAATGTATCATTTGATTTTATTTACTTGTTTTAAGTTTCCAAAGGCAAAACAAAGTTTTCCATTCATATGCAATCAATGCCTCAATTACAGGGTCAAGCTCGCCATTGGCATGCACGTAGTACTGTTGAGTAGATTTGTTTGGTCATTGTACACCCAGAGGTGATCTTAGGAAAAGTCGATCAAAGTCTATGGTTATATTTCACTTCGCTTCAGCTTTTGCCTAGTTGGTGTTGTGGGTTAAATGAATTGGCCTGGTTTCTGTGTCAGGCACTGGATTTTATTCCAGTGTGCAAAGAAATAGCCTCACTTTATGGTTGGCCTATTGCTATCGACTTAGCATGTTAACCATTTCTTGTTCACTTTGGGAAATAAAATGCAAATGAAGAATTCCATTCTGGAACGGTCATCGACTTCAATCATCTCTCTTTTCTTTGTAATAAAACAAACTAGGGCAGCACCACAAACAAGTAATTATACACCTTTGAATTAGATCCAGATGTGCTGTTTTCACAAACTGTAACAATACCTTCATCAAAACATAAAATTGTTGTGTTATTTTTTTTTCTGCAGAAACACTGACACTGAACATGACTACCTCACAGCCAAGAGTCGGAGGTAATGGTGATGAGGAGGTCGAAACTCCACTATTGTTACTGCTGTGTTAATAAACACACAAACAAAAAGCTTAATTTGCTGTTTTTCTATCATTTGTGATTAACAGCTGTCAGGTTGGTGAATGGATCCAACCTCTGTTCAGGAAGAGTGGAGGTTCTTCACAATGGAACCTGGGGAACAGTGTGTGATGACATGTGGGATTCTACAGATGCGGCAGTGGTGTGTAGAGAACTGGGCTGTGGGAGTGTTGTAGAGGCAAAGAGTGCTGCCTATTTTGGACAGGGTACTGGACAAATATGGTTGGATGATGTCCAGTGCCGTGGAAATGAAACTACACTGAAAAACTGTTCATCAAGATCATGGGGATCACATAACTGTAGGCACCAAAAAGATGCTGGAGTCATCTGCCAAGGTACGTTAAACACATTTATACAACTGATGTACATTTATAGCTGTCCTATTGTACAGCATATTTTTTTCATTAGCAATGCAACAGTGTTTCATGTTCTAAATAACAGGATCTATTTGGAAGGACACATGTATCATTTGATTTCCCCCATTTTTTAAGTTTCTGAAGGCAAAACAAAGATTTTCATCAATTCATTTAATGTTTTCACATCAACAATTTACAGAATCAGTTCGATATACAAGTAAACATTCTTTTCTAACCACCCTTCTACCTCAGTCCCACCCTCAGAAGACAGAACACTGAAATGGACATTATTGTGGGGCATTGAGCTGATGTGTTAAATAAGGACAAAAAGGAATAAATAAATAAACATAAAAATATAAAAATGAATAAATTAATAAATAATATTAATAATAATAACAATAATAATAATAAAAGAGATTAAAGAAGGGTTACATTATCACATCAGCATTTTCAGTCATGTATTTAATAAATTTGCTCCAAATCATTTCAAACATTGATGACATTTTTTTTTTAGATAAAACATAGTTTTTTTTCCAACTAGGAACATACAACTTCACTTTGACGTTGTGTCGAATGCACGACACTAGGGGTCCCTATACTAAATGCCACAACTGTCGAACTGCATCACGATTGTACTGGGGTTCAGATACTAACAAGCCAGTGTTGCCACACATTTGAATAATAAAACGAAATACATACCTGACAAAGGAGAGACACACAGCCGCATGTGAGTTCTAGTGCAGAGCTCCAGATTCACATATGCTGTGGGGGTTTTCTGGCTACAGAATCCCCAATGACAATAATGCCCCTTCACACATATACCCAGACCAGAAACAAAGAAATCGTTCAATAAGTTGTAAAAACATAAAAGACCTTTTGGTTTGGTAGGCTCTTGCAACCCAGGGTTGCACCTGAAACACGGTTGCATTGCTAATAGCCTTGCTGTTGTACAGTATATTTTCTCTTTATGCACCACTGATTCATGTTCTAAATAACGGGATCTACTTGAAAGGACCAATGTATCATTAGATTTTTTTTTTCCTTCTTTTAAGTTTACAAAGGCAAAACAAACTTTCCATTTACATACCTTTTATGCATTAGTTATGGCGTCAAGCTAACCAATGGCATGCATGTAGTACTGTTGAGTAGATTTCTTTGGTCATAGCACCGCCGGTGGTGTTTTTAGGTAAAGTCAGTCAAAGGCTATGAGTACTTTTTACTTAATTTATACCTTTGGAACTTTGTCCCAGTTGGTGGAGTGGTTAACCTGGTCTCTGTCTAAGTGACTGAATTTTGTAACAATGTGCAAAGGTACAGCCTCACTTTAAGTTTGGCATCGTCACATCGCGGTCAACCCTTTTAGTATATTTAAGGCAAATAGATTAGAGAATAAAAAATAGTTCTTGTTTATCTTCCATTTGAACAGTATTTATTTTGTTATCTCATTAAAAATACTGTACAAAGAAACAAGACAAAAATCTAATAACCTTTTCTTCTGTCTTTATATTGTTTGTGATTAATAGCTGTCAGGTTGGTGGGCGGGTCCAACCTCTGTTCTGGAAGAGTGGAGGTTCTCCACAATGGAATCTGGGGAACAGTGTGTGATGACCTATGGGATTCTACAGATGGTGCAGTGGTGTGTAGAGAACTGGGCTGTGGGAGTCTTGTAGAGGTAAAGACTGCTGCTTATTTCGGAGAAGGTTCTGGACAAATCTGGTTGGATGATGTCCAGTGCCGTGGGAATGAATCTACACTGAAAAACTGTTCATCTAATTTATTCGGATCACATGACTGTGGGCACCAAGAAGATGCTGGAGTCATTTGCCAAGGTAAGTCAAACACATTTATACAACTCATATAGCTGTGGTGTTGTACACTGTAATTACGCAATGCAAAAGCATTTTGTGTTCTAAAGAACACAATTTACTCTGAAAACTTAAAAGGACCACAAAATAATTTGATTTTCTTCCCTTTTTTAAAGGCAAATAAATTTTTCCATTTATATGCTGTTTATGTCACATTTACGGGGTCAAGCTCAACAATGTCATGGCACTCTTGATTCGGTTTGTTTGGTCACAGCCCCCCAGTGGTATCGTATGAATAGCCAATCAAGGGCTATGAGTACATTTCACTTCATTTGTAGCTTTGCAACTCTTGCCCAGTCGTGTGGGCTAAATCAATTGGCCTGCTCTCATTATCAGGCACTTAATTTTGTTCCAGTCTGCAAAGTTACAGCCTCATCCGATACTTGCCATCATTGCTATCAACTTTCTTAGCATGTTAACTATTTCTTGCTTACCATCTATTTGATTATCAGTTTCACTTTGGGAAAGACCACACAAATTAAGAAATACAATCTGGAACTGTAATAGACTTCAATCATCTCTCCTGTTCTGTAATAGGCCAGGCACAAACTAGTGCAGCACCACGAACGAGTGGTTATACATCTTTGAATTAGATCCAGATCTGCTGTTCTCACAACCTGTAACAGTCTAAAACATTAGTTTGAACTGAACAAACTTGAAGCATTGCAATCAATCTGAAAATGTCAATACCATCATCAAAACACAACAATGTTGTGTATTTGTGTTTATTTATTTTTTTCTGCAGCAACAGCGACACTGAACACGACTACCTCACAGCCAGGAGTCAGAGGTAATGGTGCTGAGAAGGATGAAAATCCACTATTGTTACTACAAACAAACAAAAAAATGACCTGTTCTGTTTTATCGTTTATTATTAATAGTTGTCAGGTTGGTGAATGGATCCAACCTGTGTTCTGGAAGAGTAGAGGTTCTCCACAATGGAACCTGGGGAACAGTGTGTGATGACCTGTGGGATTCTACAGACGCAGCAGTGGTGTGTAGAGAACTGGGCTGTGGGAGTGCTGTAGAGGCAAAGAGTGCTGCGTATTTTGGACAGGGTACTGGACAAATATGGTTGGATGATGTCCAGTGCCGGGGAAATGAATCTGCACTGAAAAACTGTTCATCAAGAGCATTGGGATCACATAACTGTGGGCACCAAAAAGATGCTGGAGTCATCTGCCGAGGTGAGTCAAACACATTTATGCAATTGATGTATAGCTGTGCTGTTTATTTACAGTACATTTTCTCATTAGCAGTGCAACGGTGTTTCATGTCCTAAATAGCATGATTTGCTTGAAATGACCAATGTATCATTTGATTTTATTTACTTGTTTTTAAAGTGCCCCTATTATGCCTTTTCAAATATGATATTTCATGTAGTGTGTCATGTAGCTGTATGTGAACATAAACTATCTGCAAAGTTGTGACGCCGACAGTGCACTATAAATGAAGTTTTTGTCTAACAAAAAAAAGAGTCGGCTCACATTCGCCTAAACGAGTCGTCAGCAATTCGAATCTTTTTTCTGTAACGGCCACACGTCACGAGCTACACATTTGCGTAATGTCCGCCCACGTTCAATTTCGCGAACAACTTGCCCGCCCACAAACAGTAGGCCTACCATTTTCACGTGGATTAACGTTACATCATGTCAAGAAGACGCCCTGCGAGTGAATTTGTTTTACATGCCCTTCCGAAAGATGAAACTACCAAGGATGAGTGGTTAACATTAATTTTTTCAACACCTCAGCAGTCCAATGCCAATCTTGTGTTGTGTTCGCGTCATTTTACTGATGACTGTTTTTCCAATCTTGGGGAGTAACGTTACAACGCGAGATTCACCAAACGCTTGGTTTTAAAAAATGGATCAGTGCCCAGTTTATTTGGACCGGCTTGCTCCTCTGAACTTCTACCTGTAAGTATGATTAATAATTGATGATTGTATTTTCTAGCGATCGTTCAAAATACGTCTTTGTTTACGTTATGGTGTGTAACAACCCCGCACATGTCTTGGTAACCGGCTAACTTGCGTTTCTGTAGTTCTGTTGTTCAGCTGTGAGTGCAATGTAGTCTAAAAATTGTGATTGATGCAGCTTGACTGTCTGTCTGCCTTATTAGTTTAAGTAATGATAATGATAAACGATGGCTTAACGCAGTGTTATGGGTTGTACGTTACAGTGTTGAAGTTCACAACGTAGAGGTGTGCCCGGTTCGCTTACAAAAGCAAATTGCAAGCACTTCCCACAGTTATAATATGACACCCACTGAGAAACGTCCTGCTCCAGTCGTGCTTGCAAAACAGTTTCTTGTCTATGTGCCACTTCAACCGTTTCATCGTCAGACTCCGGCTCGAATTGATAGGGTAAAATCGAGGCTATCTTTTCTACGCATTAACAGGTCTCCACAGCTGTCATTCAGTTATGCCAATGGGCGTTTCGTTTTGCGCTGAAGCGGTAGACCAATCCAAAAGGACTGCACCATCTGACCAATCACAGCAGTGAGGGCTCACTGAAAGGAGGGGTTTAGAGAGACTGATTCTTCGAACTGCTTCACACGAGTCGTTTACGAATCATTTAGAAACGGGGTAAAATTAAATCTAATTTTTGAGAAAACTAAAGTGTTTTTTGAACTTGCATACATGTAAACCTGTTTTAAGAGACTATTACAACAATATTAACTACCTTTAACATGGCATAATAGGGGCACTTTAAGTTTCCAAAGGCAAAACAAAGTTTTCCATTCATATGCAATCAATGCCTCAATTACAGGGTCAAGCTCGCCAATGGCATGCACGTAGTACTGTTGAGTAGATTTGTTTGGTCATTGCACACCCAGAGGTGATCTTAGGAAAAGTCGATCAAAGGCTATGGTTATATTTCACTTCGCTTCAGCTTTTGCCTAGTTGGTGTTGTGGGTTAAATGAATTGGCCTGGTTTCTATTCCAGTGTGCAAAGAAATAGCCTCGCTTTATGGTTGGCCTATTGCTATCGACTTAGCATGTTAACCATTTCTTGTTCACTTTGGGAAATAAAATGCAAATGAAGAATTCCATTCTGGAACGGTCATCGACTTCAATCATCTCATTTTTCTTTGTAATAAAACAAACTAGGGCAGCACCACAAACAAGTAATTATACACCTTTGAATTAGATCCAGATGTGCTGTTTTCACAAACTGTAACAATACCTTCATCAAAACATAAAATTGTTGTGTTATTTTTTTTCTGCAGAAACACTGACACTGAACATGACTACCTCACAGCCAAGAGTCGGAGGTAATGGTGATGAGGAGGTCGAAACTCCACTATTGTTACTGCTGTGTTAATAAACACACAAACAAAAAGCTTAATTTGCTGTTTTTCTATCATTTGTGATTAACAGCTGTCAGGTTGGTGAATGGATCCAACCTCTGTTCAGGAAGAGTGGAGGTTCTTCACAATGGAACCTGGGGAACAGTGTGTGATGACATGTGGGATTCTACAGATGCGGCAGTGGTGTGTAGAGAACTGGGCTGTGGGAGTGTTGTAGAGGCAAAGAGTGCTGCCTATTTTGGACAGGGTACTGGACAAATATGGTTGGATGATGTCCAGTGCCGTGGAAATGAAACTACACTGAAAAACTGTTCATCAAGATCATGGGGATCACATAACTGTAGGCACCAAAAAGATGCTGGAGTCATCTGCCAAGGTACGTTAAACACATTTATACAACTGATGTACATGTATAGCTGTCCTATTGTACAGCATATTTTTTTCATTAGCAATGCAACAGTGTTTCATGTTCTAAATAACAGGATCTATTTGGAAGGAGACATGTATCATTTGATTTCCCCCCTTTTTTAAGTTTCTGAAGGCAAAACAAAGATTTTCATCAATTCATTTAATGTTTTCACATCAACAATTTACAGAATCAGTTCGATATACAAGTAAACATTCTTTTCTAACCACCCTTCTACCTCAGTCCCACCCTCAGAAGACAGAACACTGAAATGGACATTATTGTGGGGCATTGAGCTGATGTGTTAAATAAGGACAAAAAGGAATAAATAAATAAACATAAAAATATAAAAATTAATAAATTAATAAATAATATTAATAATAATAACAATAATAATAATAAAAGAGATTAAAGAAGGGTTACATTATCACATCAGCATTTTCAGTCATGTATTTAATAAATTTGCTCCAAATCATTTCAAACATTGATGACATTTTTTTTTAGATAAAACATAGTTTTTTTTCCAACTAGGAACATACAACTTCACTTTGACGTTGTGTCGAATGCACGACACTAGGGGTCCCTATACTAAATGCCACAACTGTCGAACTGCATCACGATTGTACTGGGGTTCAGATACTAACAAGCCAGTGTTGCCACACATTTGAATAATAAAACGAAATACATACCTGACAAAGGAGAGACACACAGCCGCATGTGAGTTCTAGTGCAGAGCTCCAGATTCACATATGCTGTGGGGGTTTTCTGGCTACAGAATCCCCAATGACAATAATGCCCCTTCACACATATACCCAGACCAGAAACAAAGAAATCGTTCAATAAGTTGTAAAAACATAAAAGACCTTTTGATTTGGTAGGCTCTTGCAACCCAGGGTTGCACCTGAAACACGGTTGCATTGCTAATAGCCTTGCTGTTGTACAGTATATTTTCTCTTTATGCACCACTGATTCATGTTCTAAATAACGGGATCTACTTGAAAGGACCAATGTATCATTAGATTTTTTTTTTTCCTTCTTTTAAGTTTACAAAGGCAAAACAAACTTTCCATTTACATACCTTTTATGCATTAGTTATGGCGTCAAGCTAACCAATGGCATGCATGTAGTACTGTTGAGTAGATTTCTTTGGTCATAGCACCGCCGGTGGTGTTTTTAGGTAAAGTCAGTCAAAGGCTATGAGTACTTTTTACTTAATTTATACCTTTGGAACTTTGTCCCAGTTGGTGGAGTGGTTATCCTGGTCTCTGTCTAAGTCACTGAATTTTGTAACACTGTGCAAAGGTACAGCCTCACTTTAAGTTTGGCATCGTCACATCGCGGTCAACCCTTTTAGTATATTTAAGGCAAATAGATTAGAGAATAAAAAATAGTTCTTGTTTATCTTCCATTTGAACAGTATTTATTTTGTTATCTCATTAAAAATACTGTACAAAGAAACAAGACAAAAATCTAATAACCTTTTCTTCTGTCTTTATATTGTTTGTGATTAATAGCTGTCAGGTTGGTGGGCGGGTCCAACCTCTGTTCTGGAAGAGTGGAGGTTCTCCACAATGGAATCTGGGGAACAGTGTGTGATGACCTATGGGATTCTACAGATGGTGCAGTGGTGTGTAGAGAACTGGGCTGTGGGAGTCTTGTAGAGGTAAAGACTGCTGCTTATTTCGGAGAAGGTTCTGGACAAATCTGGTTGGATGATGTCCAGTGCCGTGGGAATGAATCTACACTGAAAAACTGTTCATCTAATTTATTCGGATCACATGACTGTGGGCACCAAGAAGATGCTGGAGTCATTTGCCAAGGTAAGTCAAACACATTTATACAACTCATATAGCTGTGGTGTTGTACACTGTAATTACGCAATGCAAAAAATTCTAAAGGACACAATTTACTCTGAAAGCTTAAAAGGACCACAAAATAATTTGATTTTCTTCCCTTTTTTAAAGGCAAATAAATTTTTCCATTAATATGCTGTTTATGTCACATTTACGGGGTCAAGCTCAACAATGTCATGGCACTCTTGATTCGGTTTGTTTGGTCACAGCCCCCCAGTGGTATCGTATGAATAGCCAATCAAGGGCTATGAGTACATTTCACTTCATTTGTAGCTTTGCAACTCTTGCCCAGTCGTGTGGGCTAAATCAATTGGCCTGCTCTCATTATCAGGCACTTAATTTTGTTCCAGTCTGCAAAGTTACAGCCTCATCCGATACTTGCCATCATTGCTATCAACTTTCTTAGCATGTTAACTATTTCTTGCTTACCATCTATTTGAATATCAGTTTCACTTTGGGAAAGACCACACAAATTAAGAAATACAATCTGGAACTGTAATAGACTTCAATCATCTCTCCTGTTCTGTAATAGGCCAGGCACAAACTAGTGCAGCACCACGAACGAGTGGTTATACACCTTTGAATTAGATCCAGATCTGCTGTTCTCACAACCTGTAACAGTCTAAAACATTAGTTTGAACTGAACAAACTTGAAGCATTGCAATCAATCTGAAAATGTCAATACCATCATCAAAACACAACAATGTTGTGTATTTGTGTTTATTTATTTTTTTTTCTGCAGCAACAGCGACACTGAACACGACTACCTCACAGCCAGGAGTCAGAGGTAATGGTGCTGAGAAGGATGAAAATCCACTATTGTTACTACTTGTTAACAAACAAACAAAAAAATGACCTGTTCTGTTTTATCGTTTGTTATTAATAGTTGTCAGGTTGGTGAATGGATCCAACCTGTGTTCTGGAAGAGTAGAGGTTCTCCACAATGGAACCTGGGGAACAGTGTGTGATGACCTGTGGGATTCTACAGACGCAGCAGTGGTGTGTAGAGAACTGGGCTGTGGGAGTGCTGTAGAGGCAAAGAGTGCTGCGTATTTTGGACAGGGTACTGGACAAATATGGTTGGATGATGTCCAGTGCTGGGGAAATGAATCTGCACTGAAAAACTGTTCATCAAGAGCATTGGGATCACATAACTGTGGGCATCAAAAAGATGCTGGAGTCATCTGCCGAGGTGAGTCAAACACATTTATGCAATTGATGTATAGCTGTGCTGTTTATTTACAGTACATTTTCTCATTAGCAGTGCAACGGTGTTTCATGTCCTAAATAGCATGATTTGCTTGAAATGACCAATGTATCATTTGATTTTATTTACTTGTTTTAAGTTTCCAAAGGCAAAACAAAGTTTTCCATTCATATGCAATCAATGCCTCAATTACAGGGTCAAGCTCGCCAATGGCATGCACGTAGTACTGTTGAGTAGATTTGTTTGGTCATTGCACACCCAGAGGTGATCTTAGGAAAAGTCGATCAAAGGCTATGGTTATATTTTACTTCGCTTCAGCTTTTGCCTAGTTGGTGTTGTGGGTTAAATGAATTGGCCTGGTTTCTATTCCAGTGTGCAAAGAAATAGCCTCGCTTTATGGTTGGCCTATTGCTATCGACTTAGCATGTTAACCATTTCTTGTTCACTTTGGGAAATAAAATGCAAATGAAGAATTCCATTCTGGAACGGTCATCGACTTCAATCATCTCTCTTTTCTTTGTAATAAAACAAACTAGGGCAGCACCACAAACAAGTAATTATACACCTTTGAATTAGATCCAGATGTGCTGTTTTCACAAACTGTAACAATACCTTCATCAAAACATAAAATTGTTGTGTTATTTTTTTTCTGCAGAAACACTGACACTGAACATGACTACCTCACAGCCAAGAGTCGGAGGTAATGGTGATGAGGAGGTCGAAACTCCACTATTGTTACTGCTGTGTTAATAAACACACAAACAAAAAGCTTAATTTGCTGTTTTTCTATCATTTGTGATTAACAGCTGTCAGGTTGGTGAATGGATCCAACCTCTGTTCAGGAAGAGTGGAGGTTCTTCACAATGGAACCTGGGGAACAGTGTGTGATGACATGTGGGATTCTACAGATGCGGCAGTGGTGTGTAGAGAACTGGGCTGTGGGAGTGTTGTAGAGGCAAAGAGTGCTGCCTATTTTGGACAGGGTACTGGACAAATATGGTTGGATGATGTCCAGTGCCGTGGAAATGAAACTACACTGAAAAACTGTTCATCAAGATCATGGGGATCACATAACTGTAGGCACCAAAAAGATGCTGGAGTCATCTGCCAAGGTACGTCAAACACATTTATACAACTGATGTACATGTATAGCTGTCCTATTGTACAGCATATTTTTTTCATTAGCAATGCAACAGTGTTTCATGTTCTAAATAACAGGATCTATTTGGAAGGACACATGTATCATTTGATTTCCCCCCTTTTTTAAGTTTCTGAAGGCAAAACAAAGATTTTCATCAATTCATTTAATGTTTTCACATCAACAATTTACAGAATCAGTTCGATATACAAGTAAACATTCTTTTCTAACCACCCTTCTACCTCAGTCCCACACTCAGAAGACAGAACACTGAAATGGACATTATTGTGGGGCATTGAGCTGATGTGTTAAATAAGGACAAAAAGGAATAAATAAATAAACATACAAATATAAAAATGAATAAATTAATAAATAATATTAATAATAATAACAATAATAATAATAAAAGAGATTAAAGAAGGGTTACATTATCACATCAGCATTTTCAGTCATGTATTTAATAAATTTGCTCCAAATCATTTCAAACATTGATGACATTTTTTTTTAGATAAAACATAGTTTTTTTTCCAACTAGGAACATACAACTTCACTTTGACGTTGTGTCGAATGCACGACACTAGGGGTCCCTATACTAAATGCCACAACTGTCGAACTGCATCACGATTGTACTGGGGTTCAGATACTAACAAGCCAGTGTTGCCACACATTTGAATAATAAAACGAAATATATACCTGACAAAGGAGAGACACACAGCCGCATGTGAGTTCTAGTGCAGAGCTCCAGATTCACATATGCTGTGGGGGTTTTCTGGCTACAGAATCCCCAATGACAATAATGCCCCTTCACACATATACCCAGACCAGAAACAAAGAAATCGTTCAATAAGTTGTAAAAACATAAAAGACCTTTTGATTTGGTAGGCTCTTGCAACCCAGGGTTGCACCTGAAACACGGTTGCATTGCTAATAGCCTTGCTGTTGTACAGTATATTTTCTCTTTATGCACCACTGATTCATGTTCTAAATAACGGGATCTACTTGAAAGGACCAATGTATCATTAGATTTTTTTTTTCCTTCTTTTAAGTTTACAAAGGCAAAACAAACTTTCCATTTACATACCTTTTATGCATTAGTTATGGCGTCAAGCTAACCAATGGCATGCATGTAGTACTGTTGAGTAGATTTCTTTGGTCATAGCACCGCCGGTGGTGTTTTTAGGTAAAGTCAGTCAAAGGCTATGAGTACTTTTTACTTAATTTATACCTTTGGAACTTTGTCCCAGTTGGTGGAGTGGTTATCCTGGTCTCTGTCTAAGTCACTGAATTTTGTAACACTGTGCAAAGGTACAGCCTCACTTTAAGTTTGGCATCGTCACATCGCGGTCAACCCTTTTAGTATATTTAAGGCAAATAGATTAGAGAATAAAAAATAGTTCCTGTTTATCTTCCATTTGAACAGTATTTATATTGTTATCTCATTAAAAATACTGTACAAAGAAACAAGACAAAAATCTAATAACCTTTTCTTCTGTCTTTATATTGTTTGTGATTAATAGCTGTCAGGTTGGTGGGCGGGTCCAACCTCTGTTCTGGAAGAGTGGAGGTTCTCCACAATGGAATCTGGGGAACAGTGTGTGATGACCTATGGGATTCTACAGATGGTGCAGTGGTGTGTAGAGAACTGGGCTGTGGGAGTCTTGTAGAGGTAAAGACTGCTGCTTATTTCGGAGAAGGTTCTGGACAAATCTGGTTGGATGATGTCCAGTGCCGTGGGAATGAATCTACACTGAAAAACTGTTCATCTAATTTATTCGGATCACATGACTGTGGGCACCAAGAAGATGCTGGAGTCATTTGCCAAGGTAAGTCAAACACATTTATACAACTCATATAGCTGTGGTGTTGTACACTGTAATTACGCAATGCAAAAAATTCTAAAGGACACAATTTACTCTGAAAGCTTAAAAGGACCACAAAATAATTTGATTTTCTTCCCTTTTTTAAAGGCAAATAAATTTTTCCATTAATATGCTGTTTATGTCACATTTACGGGGTCAAGCTCAACAATGTCATGGCACTCTTGATTCGGTTTGTTTGGTCACAGCCCCCCAGTGGTATCGTATGAATAGCCAATCAAGGGCTATGAGTACATTTCACTTCATTTGTAGCTTTGCAACTCTTGCCCAGTCGTGTGGGCTAAATCAATTGGCCTGCTCTCATTATCAGGCACTTAATTTTGTTCCAGTCTGCAAAGTTACAGCCTCATCCGATACTTGCCATCATTGCTATCAACTTTCTTAGCATGTTAACTATTTCTTGCTTACCATCTATTTGAATATCAGTTTCACTTTGGGAAAGACCACACAAATTAAGAAATACAATCTGGAACTGTAATAGACTTCAATCATCTCTCCTGTTCTGTAATAGGCCAGGCACAAACTAGTGCAGCACCACGAACGAGTGGTTATACACCTTTGAATTAGATCCAGATCTGCTGTTCTCACAACCTGTAACAGTCTAAAACATTAGTTTGAACTGAACAAACTTGAAGCATTGCAATCAATCTGAAAATGTCAATACCATCATCAAAACACAACAATGTTGTGTATTTGTGTTTATTTATTTTTTTTTCTGCAGCAACAGCGACACTGAACACGACTACCTCACAGCCAGGAGTCAGAGGTAATGGTGCTGAGAAGGATGAAAATCCACTATTGTTACTACTTGTTAACAAACAAACAAAAAAATGACCTGTTCTGTTTTATCGTTTGTTATTAATAGTTGTCAGGTTGGTGAATGGATCCAACCTGTGTTCTGGAAGAGTAGAGGTTCTCCACAATGGAACCTGGGGAACAGTGTGTGATGACCTGTGGGATTCTACAGACGCAGCAGTGGTGTGTAGAGAACTGGGCTGTGGGAGTGCTGTAGAGGCAAAGAGTGCTGCGTATTTTGGACAGGGTACTGGACAAATATGGTTGGATGATGTCCAGTGCCGGGGAAATGAATCTGCACTGAAAAACTGTTCATCAAGAGCATTGGGATCACATAACTGTGGGCACCAAAAAGATGCTGGAGTCATCTGCCGAGGTGAGTCAAACACATTTATGCAATTGATGTATAGCTGTGCTGTTTATTTACAGTACATTTTCTCATTAGCAGTGCAACGGTGTTTCATGTCCTAAATAGCATGATTTGCTTGAAATGACCAATGTATCATTTGATTTTATTTACTTGTTTTAAGTTTCCAAAGGCAAAACAAAGTTTTCCATTCATATGCAATCAATGCCTCAATTACAGGGTCAAGCTCGCCATTGGCATGCACGTAGTACTGTTGAGTAGATTTGTTTGGTCATTGCACACCCAGAGGTGATCTTAGGAAAAGTCGATCAAAGTCTATGGTTATATTTCACTTCGCTTCAGCTTTTGCCTAGTTGGTGTTGTGGGTTAAATGAATTGGCCTGGTTTCTGTGTCAGGCACTGGATTTTATTCCAGTGTGCAAAGAAATAGCCTCACTTTATGGTTGGCCTATTGCTATCGACTTAGCATGTTAACCATTTCTTGTTCACTTTGGGAAATAAAATGCAAATGAAGAATTCCATTCTGGAACGGTCATCGACTTCAATCATCTCTCTTTTCTTTGTAATAAAACAAACTAGGGCAGCATCACAAACAAGTAATTATACACCTTTGAATTAGATCCAGATGTGCTGTTTTCACAAACTGTAACAATACCTTCATCAAAACATAAAATTGTTGTGTTATTTTTTTTCTGCAGAAACACTGACACTGAACATGACTACCTCACAGCCAAGAGTCGGAGGTAATGGTGATGAGGAGGTCGAAACTCCACTATTGTTACTGCTGTGTTAATAAACACACAAACAAAAAGCTTAATTTGCTGTTTTTCTATCATTTGTGATTAACAGCTGTCAGGTTGGTGAATGGATCCAACCTCTGTTCAGGAAGAGTGGAGGTTCTTCACAATGGAACCTGGGGAACAGTGTGTGATGACATGTGGGATTCTACAGATGCGGCAGTGGTGTGTAGAGAACTGGGCTGTGGGAGTGTTGTAGAGGCAAAGAGTGCTGCCTATTTTGGACAGGGTACTGGACAAATATGGTTGGATGATGTCCAGTGCCGTGGAAATGAAACTACACTGAAAAACTGTTCATCAAGATCATGGGGATCACATAACTGTAGGCACCAAAAAGATGCTGGAGTCATCTGCCAAGGTACGTCAAACACATTTATACAACTGATGTACATGTATAGCTGTCCTATTGTACAGCATATTTTTTTCATTAGCAATGCAACAGTGTTTCATGTTCTAAATAACAGGATCTATTTGGAAGGACACATGTATCATTTGATTTCCCCCCTTTTTTAAGTTTCTGAAGGCAAAACAAAGATTTTCATCAATTCATTTAATGTTTTCACATCAACAATTTACAGAATCAGTTCGATATACAAGTAAACATTTTTTTCTAACCACCCTTCTACCTCAGTCCCACCCTCAGAAGACAGAACACTGAAATGGACATTATTGTGGGGCATTGAGCTGATGTGTTAAATAAGGACAAAAAGGAATAAATAAATAAACATAAAAATATAAAAATGAATAAATTAATAAATAATATTAATAATAATAACAATAATAATAATAAAAGAGATTAAAGAAGGGTTACATTATCACATCAGCATTTTCAGTCATGTATTTAATAAATTTGCTCCAAATCATTTCAAACATTGATAACATTTTTTTTTAGATAAAACATAGTTTTTTTTCCAACTAGGAACATACAACTTCACTTTGACGTTGTGTCGAATGCACGACACTAGGGGTCCCTATACTAAATGCCACAACTGTCGAACTGCATCACGATTGTACTGGGGTTCAGATACTAACAAGCCAGTGTTGCCACACATTTGAATAATAAAACGAAATACATACCTGACAAAGGAGAGACACACAGCCGCATGTGAGTTCTAGTGCAGAGCTCCAGATTCACATATGCTGTGGGGGTTTTCTGGCTACAGAATCCCCAATGACAATAATGCCCCTTCACACATATACCCAGACCAGAAACAAAGAAATCGTTCAATAAGTTGTAAAAACATAAAAGACCTTTTGATTTGGTAGGCTCTTGCAACCCAGGGTTGCACCTGAAACACGGTTGCATTGCTAATAGCCTTGCTGTTGTACAGTATATTTTGTCTTTATGCACCACTGATTCATGTTCTAAATAACGGGATCTACTTGAAAGGACCAATGTATCATTAGATTTTTTTTTTCCTTCTTTTAAGTTTACAAAGGCAAAACAAACTTTCCATTTACATACCTTTTATGCATTAGTTATGGCGTCAAGCTAACCAATGGCATGCATGTAGTACTGTTGAGTAGATTTCTTTGGTCATAGCACCGCCGGTGGTGTTTTTAGGTAAAGTCAGTCAAAGGCTATGAGTACTTTTTACTTCATTTATACCTTTGGAACTTTGTCCCAGTTGGTGGAGTGGTTAACCTGGTCTCTGTCTAAGTCACTGAATTTTGTAATAATGTGCAAATGTACAGCCTCACTTTATGCTTGGCATCGTCACATCGCGGTCAACCTTTTTAGGATATTTAAGGCAAATAGATTAGAGAATAAAAAATTGTTCTTGTTTATCTTCCATTTGAACAGTATTTATTTTGTTATCTCATTAAAAATACTGTACAAAGAAACAAGCCAAAAATCTAATAACCTTTTCTTCTGTCTTTATATTGTTTGTGATTAATAGCTGTCAGGTTGGTGGGCGGGTCCAACCTCTGTTCTGGAAGAGTGGAGGTTCTCCACAATGGAATCTGGGGAACAGTGTGTGATGACCTATGGGATTCTACAGATGGTGCAGTGGTGTGTAGAGAACTGGGCTGTGGGAGTCTTGTAGAGGTAAAGACTGCTGCTTATTTCGGAGAAGGTTCTGGACAAATCTGGTTGGATGATGTCCAGTGCCGTGGGAATGAATCTACACTGAAAAACTGTTCATCTAATTTATTCGGATCACATGACTGTGGGCACCAAGAAGATGCTGGAGTCATTTGCCAAGGTAAGTCAAACACATTTATACATCTTATATAGGGTGACCATATTCTGAGAATCCAAAAAGAGGACCCCCCCCCCCCCCAAGGCGCTTTTAGAAATCACACATTTATTTAAATTCTCTTTCTGTTTGAACTAAATCTTATATCAAAACCGTATTGCCCTGTAAAAAATATAATCTCTCTTAGTCTTTTCTTTATACAGGCCTAATACAAACATAAATAAATAATACATAAAATGCTTAAATAAGAATTGCATTGTAAAACATTTTTTTTTTCCAATTTGTCTGTGAAACTACATTTGCGTTTCGGCATGTTAGTGACACACAGCTCTTGCAGCGCAGTTCCTCTTTGTATTGTTTTGACAATTGGGTCTTTCACGTCATCAGACAGGTACCCAGGGCTGGACTGGGGTTAAAATTCGGCCCTGGACAAATTCAGCCCATCCGGCCCACAAGTTCCACATGAAAGTTTTCTTGGGTTTCCTGGTGAAAAAACCCCCAGCTAAAACCAGCCTGTGCTGGTTGGGTGGTTTTAGCTGGTCAGCAGGCTGGTTTTAGAAGGGTTTTGACCACTTTTCCAGCTTGGCCAGGCTGGTCTTAGCTGGTCAGGCTCGGAAACCACCAACTAAAAGACCAGCTAAAACCAGCTACTTCCAGCCTAAACTGGCCAACCAACCAAGGCTGGTTTAAGCTGTTTATTTCAGCAGGGTTATAGGGTCTTTAATTGGAGTACATGAATGAATAAAACAGGATTTAAACAAATGATGTTTGATTAAACAAGGTTCAGGAGGAGCACGATCAGATAATCAACCCATTCGGCACAGGTGCAACCTGTTTAACCAATCATTCAATCAGCGCATCCTCTATATATTACCAGCCGTCTTACCTCCATCCAGCGATAGTTTCTTGGCGTTGGTCAAAATATTACAGTCAAAGACTAAACCTGTACCGGGGTTTTTGGATCATCCGTTGCAATCTGTCGGCCTTAGATTGACTTCGCCTCGCTCGACACCACTAGTACCGCACGAGACCCGGCTTTCGAGCGTCGCAGCGACAAGCCTCAGACCAGCCTGGGTCGCGCCCTACTTCTCACCGCAGCAAACCCAACTCGCTTCCCGCTTTGGTTCAACTATTCACCGCTGCCTTTTCCGGCCGCAGCGCTTCATGTAGTCAGACCACCAGGTCTCGTAGCAGTCGCTAGCGAGAGACGGGCCGTGTTGTTAATTATTTTTAGGTAAGTTTAGTGGACGGTATACGGCGTATACCCACTATTTAAAATCCCTTTTGATGTGCATTATTCAGTAACGTTAGTGTTCCGCATTAGCCAAAATCATGACAGTCTACCACATCCAGTCATATGTGAATAAATGTAAATATTCGCTAAAGACAGTGATAATGCAGCCAGGACCGTGGCGCCGGCTTGCTATGAAATGTATTATTTGATGATTGCGCCTAATACGCCCGCTCCCTAGTCATTTGAATCACTACAAAAACAACACCTTACAAAGAAAACTAGTAAGATTTTTACGATCAAACGTTTCTTAAACCAGCGAACCCCTGTAAACATTTTAGTCCAAGGATCCAGTAATGCGTTCAAATAGAAAGTTAAAAACGAAATTCATAAATGAAGCATATGGCCACTTCTCCAGGCATTACTACACCACTTGTTAAGCCGCTAAAGGCAGTCAGTTGTTGCTAAAAGCCGATAAACAATGCGATGCATAATTTGTTCATGTCATTTCGTAACCAGAACACAAATGAAATTATTAAACTTTTCTGTGCGTGATGTTTCAGTATTGTAGCTTGGTTTTTAAATTACACATTGTACTCCGAGATAAATAAGATACAGATTATAGAAAATACGTTAAACTGTGTTCTTAAATTAACAATTTTGAAGTGGCAAACTAACAACTAAGGCGCATCATAAGGCAACCATTAATATTTTTGTTGAGTTCAACTATAGCAACCTACCGGTATTTAGACTTTTTTCACACACACAGTCTCAAGGTAAAGTTTGTTCCGCTACAGGTCTGCTCCTGTCGTATGCCCTCGTTTAAAATAATGCCTCTTACCTTTTCTGTTTTTCAAAGTGTTGTTATCAACAAAGACACGTTTTACTAGTTTGTAATATATATGTTCATTCAGGCTGCTGACCGCTGCAAAATAATATGCTCAATAGCGCCAGCTGGTTTCTGTTTTCAAACTCTGGTCAATTTGAGCGTGTTTTCTCAATTTACTCCGTTAAATTATTACAGCATTTATATCCAAATGCACATTTTTCCAAAGAATAAATTATACTTCTCCTGTCGATGCATAAATTTAAGAAATAAGCTTAACAAATTGTATTATGATTTTGTCATGTTTATTCCTGGGCGCATTATTCAACGTACATTCACACTGTCACGTTAATAATGCGAAGGAGAGCTCGTACTATACACAATATTTTAATAATAATAATAATAATAATAAATAAAATAAAAAATAAATAAATAAAAAAGTCATAACGCACAGCCAGCACAAATAGACAGAACGGTAAATAATGTACTTGATTATAAGCACCCATGTTCAGAATTAATAGACACAGTATCTATGATGACCCAAAGCCGACAACGTTTTAGAAGAAATGTTTGCTCTTTGAAGAAGTAAAACATCGGTATGTATCATAGCACCACAAACCACTCCCCTTTCCCGTGACCCAAAGCTAAAACAGCGAAAACAAACATAAGGCTGCCTCCGCAAGCTGTAAAGGCTGCACAGACTCTCCAGCATTTTCTTCCGCACATCTCAAGCTTCAGTAACCTACAGCTACAGCAGCCGAAACAAAAGCGAAGTTGCTTCCGCTTGCAACAAGCCTTAACATCTCAGTGTTTTCCTCCCGTTACTTCTAATCCCTTTTCCTTTTCAGTGGCCTACAGCTCCCATAGCAGACGCTAGTGCGAGGCCGCTTTCACTTGCTGTGCAGGCTACACAGGCTCTTCAAGATGTCTCAAACCGTACTCGCTTCCCAATGAAGGAGGCATGAGGCTGTCTGTGTTTGCAACTTAGGCCCACACATCTCAGACTTTTCCTCCTGTTACTAATAACCTCTTTCTTTTCAGTGGCATCCAGCTCCCATAGCAGACACTAGCCCTATTTAAGTATGAGGCTACCTCCCTGACAATTGCGGCCCATGCTCCTCTCCCTCACAGCTTTCTACTTCATTCAAAATAATGTTGTCTTTCTCCAGGTCAAGTTCTGGCTCTTAAGCATCAGGATGAAGCAGGTCATCAGCAAGCCTAGGCCGCGCCCCAGACTCGGCCACTCCTCACACTGCACGCTATCATGGCTTTTTCTCCTATATTTCCCATGCCTTTCCTTCTATCTCCTGCAGCAGACGCTAGAGTGAAGCTGCCTCCGCTGGCCGCTCAAGACCTCTTACTCTTACCCTCCTGCTACTCCTTTTCCCTATCAGTAACCAGGGGCTAATCCATGCGTGAGGCTGCCTCCACAAACTGTTATGGCACCGCCCTATCTTCATTCTGATCCTTCTTTTCAATCTAAACCTTGGTATTATTCACAGCAGTCCCACTACTTACTCCACTGAATGCTGTCGCTCTGGAACCACCCCCTGGGCCTAATATCATCAAGTTCCAGATTCTTGCAAAAAATTCAGAGCACTGGATCTGGAGGCGGGCCAATCGCCAACCCCAGTACCTCACTATTCGCAACTCATATTCCCATAACTCATCCCTTGAAACCGCTCCTTGACACGTCACTCGACTTTATCCTCCAAGCAATTTCTTTGGCTTGGAGATTTTCGGAAACCACAATAACGTCTAAATTCAACGGCATCAGATTTACTACGAAAGGCTACTACATTGACATTTAACCTCCTTTCTCTAATTTAACTTTATCACACCCCTTTTATTACTTTCAATTTGGGGACGCGCAAGCTAAATCTGCACTGTATCCTCAATTTGTCGTCGACTCCAACCACCCCGTTGTATGTTAAATTTAATCATTGTCACCACCAGCCGTCAAATTCAATTTCTTATTTAGCATCGGACGGGGCTCCCCCTTCCGGTGCAGCAGGGCCGCGGCTCCCTTCGGTCACGGCGTGAGCCCTCCGTCTGTCATTCGGGTTACGCTGCCTACTCGACGGCGGATGTGCTCTCCCTGCCGGTGCAGCAGAGTCGTGGCTCCCTTCGGTCGCAGTGGGAACCCCTCATCCGACGCTCGTCGCCTCGCAAGGGGGTCTCTCCCTTCCGGTGCAGCAGAGCCGCAGCTCCCTTCGGAAGAAGTGAGAGTCCCTCCATCAATCGCCTATTTTATTGCCTATCCAGCATCGGACGGGGCTCCCCCTTCCGGTGCAGCAGGGCCGCGGCTCCCTTCGGTCACGGCGTGAGCCCTCTGTCTGTCATTCGGGTTACGCTGCCTACTCGACGGCGGATGTGCTCTCCCTGACGGTGCAGCAGAGTCGCGGCTCCCTTCGGTTGCAGTGGGAGCCCTCCATCCGACGTGCCTCGCAAGGGGGACTCGCTCTTCCGGTGCAGCAGAGCCGCAGCTCCCTTCGGAAGAGGGTCCCTCCATCAATCGCCTTATCTTTATCGCCTATTCAGCATCGGACTGGGCTCCCCCTTCCGGTGCAGCAGAGCCGCGGCTCCCTTCGGTCGCAGCGTGAGCCCCGACGCTCCCCTCAAGGGCCGACGGCTCCCTTCGGTCGCAGCGGGAGCCCTCTATCCGACGCTCCCCTCAAGGGGGACTCTCCCTTCCGGTGCAGCAGAGCCGCAGCTCCCTTCGGAAGCAGTGAGAGTCCCTTCATCAATCGCCGATTTTAATGCCTATCCAGCGTCGGACGGGGCTCTTCCGGTGCAGCAGGGCCGCGGCTCCCTTCGGTCGCAGTGTGAGCCCTCCGTCTGTCACACGTTACGCTGCGTACTCGACGGCGGACGGGCTCTCCCTCCCGGTGCAGCAGAGTCGCGGCCCCCTTCGGTTGCAGTAAGAGCCCTCCATCCGACGCGCCAACCCCCGCCTCGCAAGGGGGACTCTTCCTTCCGGTGCAGCAGAGCCGCAGCTCCCTTCGGAAGCAGAAGGGGTCCCTCCATCAATCGCTTTATTTTTACACATTCAGCATCGGAATGGGCTCCCCCTCCCGGTGCAGCAGGGCCGCGGCTCCCTTCGGTCGCAGTGTGGGGCCTTCCGTCTGTCACACGAGTTACGCTGCGTACTCGGCAGCGGACAGACTCTCCCTCCCGGTGCAGCAGAGTCGCGGCTCCCTTCGGTAGCGTGGGGGCCCTCCATCCGACGCACCTCGCAAGGGGGACTCTCCCTTCCGGTGCAGCAGAGCCGCAGCTCCCTTCGGAAGCAGTGAGGGTCCCTCCACCAATCGTCTTTATTCATATAAAAAAAATAAAATAAAATAAATAAATAAAAATAAATAAATAAATAAAACAAAACCCGCCTTGCAAGGGGGACTCTCCCTTCCGGTGCAGCAGAGCCGCAGCTCCCTTCGGAAGCAGCGAGGGTCCCTCCATCAATCGCCTCATCTTATTGCCTATTCAGCATCGGACTGGGCTCCCTCTTCCGGTGCAGCAGGGCCGTGGCTCCCTTCGGTCGCAGCGTGAGCCCTCCGTCTGTCAGCCGAGTTACGCTGCGTACTCTACAGCGGACGGGCTCTCCCCGCCGGTGCAGCAGAGTCACGGCTCCCTTCGGTCACAGTGGGAGCCCTCCATCCGAGGCACCTCGCAAGGGAGACCCTCCCTTCCGGTGCAGCAGAGCCGAAGCTCCCTTCGGAAGCAGTGAGGGTCCCTCCACCAATCGCCTCATATTTTGCCCATTTCAGGGTCGGACTAGGCCCCCTCCTTCCGGTGCAGCAGAGTCGTGGCTCCCTTCGGTCGCAGTGTGAGCCCCCTATCCGTCGCTCGAGTTACGCTGCGTACTCGACGACGGGTGGGCTTTCCCTCCCGGTGCAGCAGAGTCGCGGCTCCCTTCGGTCGCAGCTAGGGGGCCACATCCGACCATCGAATCGTTTATATAAAAAAAAAAAAAAAAATTGGCACTCTCCTCCTTTTCCTTACATAAATTTAGTTCTACGCATATTTTGGGGGGGCTACCTAAATTTCTTGCTTTGTGGCAGCTGTCCTATGCATAAAAGCTTCTTTGGGGAGTTCTCTGGTTCCGGCCTGTATTCCGGCCCGGAACCCTTCCCCCGGACAGCACGCCAAAATATGCTTAATGCTCGCTCAAGCAGATTAGATGTAAGGGCGAACTCGTGAAATGATGTTTGATTAAACAAGGTTCAGGAGGAGCACGATCAGATAATCAACCCATTCGGCACAGGTGCAACCTGTTTAACCAATCATTCAATCAGCGCATCCTCTATATATTACCAGCCGTCTTACCTCCATCCAGCGATAGTTTCTTGGCATCCCTCCTCCACCCCTACTCCCCACTTCTAATCTGTTTCGATCCTACACTAGCAGGGGGAGTTCTCTGGTTCCGGCCTGTATTCCGGCCCGGAACCCTTCCCCCGGACAGCACGCCAAAATATGCTTAATGCTCGCTCAAGCAGATTAGATGTAAGGGCGAACTCGTGAAATAATGATAAATACTGCTGAATTCAAATGCAACTTAATTACACTTTTGTCACAGAGAAATGCATGCAGTAAAGCACTGATTTTGAGCTAGAATGCAGGAATTTTTTTGCTAATAAATTATGTAATAAAAAAACATTCATTAATAAAAATCATCACCCTCATGTCGTTCCAAAACTGTATGGCTTACTTTCTTCGTTGGAACACAAAAGATATTTTGTATAATGTAACCAAACATATTTGGTTACCCTTGATTTCTACTCTATAGACAAAAAAGTTTTGAATTTCTCAAAGTATCTTCCTTTGTTACACAGAAGAAAAAAGTTCATACAGGATTGAAATTATTGAAATTACATGATGTTGAGTAAATGATGACAATTTTTATTTTTGGGTAAACTGTCCCTTTTAGAACTTTATTATGTATAGTAAACACCTAATTTATATAAGACCCATATTTTATTCTTTAATCAGGCTCTTATTGAATTAACATTTTACTCCAATTAAAACGAATTACAACTAAAAATTAAAAGAAATTATTGATTAGAATATTAGTAGTAAGACGGTGGTCACAAGAAAACATTAGTTATATGTTTTTTAAAATTAAATAGTAATTATAAACTATGAAATTTGTAACTTTGTTTTGACAGTAATTATTTATTGGCATTTTCCACTTTACTTCATCATGCAGTATCCAGTGTCGTGGCTGTTTTTAGCCAGCCCAGCAGAACTTACAGATCCTTTAATGTTCTCATATCACATGACTGTATTACAATTCTGTGTGTTATCTGAATGGATCAAGCAACTTACACTGTTTATCACTGTACATCGTGGCAGAAGCGCAGCGCGCGTTCGTCAGCACTGTGCGGGTGATTGATCCCACCGCTTCACACTTTTCGGCTATTTGCGGTTTTGAATGCGCTATAATTTAAAATAGCGCCTAATATGGGGGAGGTCTCCCTCGCTCCGGTAATCGGCCCACTGGGAATGTCCCGGTGCTCCCGATGGCCAGTTCATACCTGCAGGTACCTCAGAATAATGCCGGTGGGCAGTGGCTGCATTTAAATTGTTGAATTAATGACGGTCAGTGAAATGAGGTAAAAAGAAAAAAACGGACATTTTATGATATTTTACAAAATCCCCCCGGACATAATTTTATAGCCAAAAAGGAGGACATGTCCGGGTAAAAGAGGACGTATGGTCACCCTATCTTATATAGCTGTGGTGTTGTACACTGTAATTACGCAATCCAAAAGCATTTTGTTTTTCTAAAGAACACAATTTACTCTGAAAACTTAAAAGGACCACAGCATAATTTGATTTTCTTCCCTTTTTTAAAGGCAAATAAAGTTTTCCATTTATATGCTGTTTATGCCACCTTTACGGGGTCAAGCTCAACAATGTCATGGCACTCTTGATTAGGTTTGTTTGGTCACAGCCCCCCAGTGGTATCGTATGAATAGCCAATCAAGGGCTATGAGTACATTTCACTTCATTTGTACCTTTGCAACTCTTGCCCAGTCGTGTGGGCTAAATCGATTGGCCTGCTCTCATTATCAGGCACTTAATTTTGTTCCAGTCTGCAAAGTTACAGCCTCCGATACTTGCCATCATTGCTATCAACTTTCTTAGCATGTTAACTATTTCTTGCTTACCATCTATTTGAATATCAGTTTCACTTTGGGAAAGACCACACAAATTAAGAAATACAATCTGGAACTGTAATAGACTTCAATCATCTCTCCTGTTCTGTAATAGGCCAGGCACAAACTAGTGCAGCACCACGAACGAGTGGTTATACACCTTTGAATTAGATCCAGATCTGCTGTTCTCACAACCTGTAACAGTCTAAAACATTAGTTTGAACTGAACAAACTTGAAGCATTGCAATCAATCTGAAAATGTCAATACCATCATCAAAACACAACAATGTTGTGTATTTGTGTTTATTTATTTTTTTTCTGCAGCAACAGCGACACTGAACACGACTACCTCACAGCCAGGAGTCAGAGGTAATGGTGCTGAGAAGGATGAAAATCCACTATTGTTACAACTTGTTAACAAACAAACAAAAAAATGACCTGTTCTGTTTTATCGTTTGTTATTAATAGTTGTCAGGTTGGTGAATGGATCCAACCTGTGTTCTGGAAGAGTAGAGGTTCTCCACAATGGAACCTGGGGAACAGTGTGTGATGACCTGTGGGATTCTACAGACGCAGCAGTGGTGTGTAGAGAACTGGGCTGTGGGAGTGCTGTAGAGGCAAAGAGTGCTGCGTATTTTGGACAGGGTACTGGACAAATATGGTTGGATGATGTCCAGTGCCGGGGAAATGAATCTGCACTGAAAAACTGTTCATCAAGAGCATTGGGATCACATAACTGTGGGCACCAAAAAGATGCTGGAGTCATCTGCCGAGGTGAGTCAAACACACATTTATGCAATTGATGTATAGCTGTGCTGTTTATTTACAGTACATTTTCTCATTAGCAGTGCAACGATGTTTCATGTCCTAAATAGCATGATTTGCTTGAAATGACCAATGTATCATTTGATTTTATTTACTTGTTTTAAGTTTCCAAAGGCAAAATAAAGTTCCCTTCCGGAGGGAACTCTACGCTGCGTCCTGGTTCAGGACACTATGGGAACTGCCTTCGGCATGACCGGTTCTGAAACAAGCTATAGAACAACGACAGTGAACTTGACACTGTCCGGCGCCAGCCTATGACATCATCAACAGGCGCCTGCTAGTATAAAGCAGGTGCCTGAGAGCACAACACCATCTTTTTGTCTTCAGAGTCCTCTGTTCTAAACGAGTGAGTACAGCGATGCCTAGAGAGAAACTGTTTAGGAAGTGTGCGGATCCGTGTCAGAGAAATCTGACACCTGATGACGCACACATTCTTTGTTTGGTGTGTTTAGGTGTAAGAGCACGCGCGCTCTGCTCTAGAAGAGCAGAGCGCGTTCATTGTGAGAGTTTCACTTGAAGAAACTCCATTCTCATTTGTCTCTTTTCTCGAGGGAATTGGGACATCCATCCGCCCCACGCGGCTCGGGTCCCGCGGTGGCTGAGGCTGCCCGGCGGCTGAGATCGCGGGGATCACAGGTGGAGCTGGCTGACGAGTTTGAGAGAGCGTTTAATCTCTCGCGCACGTCAGCCGGAGATGAGAATGCGCTGCTAGCGGAAGATGTGTTGTCTCTCACATCCTCCGGTCCTGCAGCGAGTGCTCTTTTGGCTTCAAGCCAGGGCGAGCAGGAGGTTGAAATGGAACAAGATGAGCTCTTTTGAGCCCATGCAGCCTCCCTGCCCCGCATATGAAGAGTTGATGTCTGTTATGGACCGCGCGGCTACCCCTTCTGTGGAAGCCCGCCGGGGGAAAAGGCCGCCCTAGGCAGACTAGACGAGCGGCTTCTTCCCGGCCATAACAAGCCAACTCCTGTGAGCCTCCCATTCCTTCCTGATCTGCATAAGAGATCAAGAGGGAATGGGACAGGCCATATTCAGCCCGCATTCACAGGCATCAGCATGTGAATCATGCTGATGTCGAGGGAATGCATGGGCGCGGATATGTGTCGATGCCTCTCACTGAGCAGACGTTTGCGAACGATCTCTCAGAGCGAGGGACATCAACCCTGAAGGCTCCGACCCTGCCATCCAAGCCTTTGAGAGAAACATCTCGGTTGAAGGCAGGGCATATGCGGCAGTGGGTCAGGCTGGTGCTCCTCTGCACACGATGGCAGTGTTACAGACATACCAGGCTGATCTGCTGAAAGATCTGGACCGAGCCCCGGGGCTTTGCATCCCTCGCCGGTCCACGCCTCCACCTGAACACCGGGGAAAACCAGGCCCGTCCTGGTCCAAGGGCCAGAGACGAGGCCAGGTCGCCAGTGTGGGGCTACCTGCCCCTCCTTTTTCCCCTCGCCAAAGACTCTGGGGCTGGGCCGATGATGAGATTAAGGCTCAATCTGTTGGCCCGGTATGTGAACAGTAAAGACACTTTAATAAAATATTCAAGCGTGTATGTGTATGTTTTCTTTTGTCTACCAGCTCCGCTTGGGTGATTGCTATTGCAGTTTTCGAGCTCCTCTTGAGTTCTACTGCCACCAAGTGCCGAGTGTAGCCAGGTCTCCCCTCGTCTTATAAAAGAAAACAGTGTGTAGAGACCTCCACTCGTAGAAATCCCCTCTTGGGTTAAGCGTTGTCAGGTTTGAACCTCCGCTAGAGTGAGCTTGGTATAGACATGATCCAACATACATATACATACGAGCATATGTAAAAAAAAAAAAAAACCTCTTGAGCGTCAAGCTGCTTCAAGCGAAAAATCGCTCTGCTGAAGCTTCCGCTCACTCAAACCCTGCTAAGAGTAATACTCTTTTTGCATGAGTGTAGTCAGGTACCTTCCCTGTGTATTTTCATATACACATATGTGAGACCTCCACTCCTAGGAGTTTGTGTGTTAGGGTGAATAGAGCGTCGTCAAGGCTCCCTCTCTGAGAGAGAAATGTTTTACTGAAGCCTCCGCTCTCTTTAAAAAGCCCCGCTTTGAAGTAGAAATCTTATATGTTTGGCTGTCAGGCCCCATTCTGGGCCTCGCTAAATTACTTTCTGGTATTGTGACCCAATCCGCCAGAATTGAGTGTAGTAGGCCTAGAAGGCCTCCTCTCTGTGAAGTCCTCTGTAAAGAGAGACATATAAAGATAATACTTCTTAGCGCTGAATGTAGCCAGGTCATTCTTAGACCTCCATTCATGAGAGCTTTTTACTGGGTCGAGTGTTGCTAGGCTCCCTCTATGTGAGGTATTTCTGTTAAGCCTCCACTTCCCAGAAATGCAGGCCGAAAGAACACAAGGTTAAGGCAGCTTGTGAACCTTTTTCGTGGACCTGTCACTACAAGCGTTGAGTGTAGTTAGGCCTCCCTTCCATGAGAGGGCGTGTATTCCAAGGCCTCCACTCGATAGAGCTTCCTCAGTTGAGCGTCGTCAGGCTTGTTACGTTCGAGAGAGCTTGTAACCATTAAAGCCTCCCTCACTGAAAGCTCCACTTCCGGGTTCTGCTATCGCCCGGGAATAATACAGGTGTCTTTCTCGCGAAATGCTTAGAGCACCTTCTCAAAACCACGTTAGTGGTGTCTGCTCACACAACTGTTTTGAGCATTCCCTAAAATCCACGCGAGTGGTAAGTGCACTACTAGGCACTTTACTAAAATCCATATTTATGGTAAGGATTCCTCCCGTAAAGGCAGGATCCTTCTTCAAATCCCTCACGGGTTGGACCACGCAGGATAATCCTCCGTGCCCATTTTTCGAGTTGGTTCCAAAACCCTTAAGTTTTCCAACTCCTTTGATAAGCACAGTGTAATAGGTCTCCCCTCTGTCACAGCCAACAGTACTGAGACCTTCACTCTCACAGTTATAGCAGCTAGCAGGCCCATGAGTGCCTCGCTGACTATTTTTTGGGGGAGTGCAGTCTTCCACTCACCAAAAACTATTGTTGTAGGCTTCTCTCCTCAGAGATGTAGTCTCGGAGCCTCCACTACACAGAGCTAGATGATAAATGAGAATTTTTCATTATTTGCTCTACTGTGAGTATCTGCCTTTTCTTGAGCGTCGAGTGTAGTCAGGCCTCCCCTCGCCTAGAGCGTTTCACCTGAGGCCTCCACTCTGAAGAGTTTCCCTAGGGAGAGCGTCGTAGGCCTCCTCTCGCTTTAGAGAGTCTTTCTGCTGAAGCCTCCCCTCTCCAGAAGCTCCGCTTTCAGGCTCTGCTATCGCCTAGAGACTGCAAATCTGGTGATCCTCACTATGCTCAGGGCACCTATTCAAAACCACATTTGTGGTGTTTGCTCACGCAAGTCTTTGAGCACTCTCTAAAATCCATGTGAGTGGTAAGTGCACTACTTAGGCACTTCACTAAAATCCATACTTATGGTAAGGTTCCTCCCGTAAAGGCAGGTTCCTTTCTGAAATCCTATACGGTATGGACCATGCAGGGCATTCCTCCGTGTCCATCTTCTGAGTTGGTTTTTCTCAAAAACCTTTTAGTTTTCTAACTCCAATCCAGATAGCACTGCTAGCAGGATTGAGTGTCGACGCCTCTTCAGGCCTCCACTCTCCAGAAGAGCTCCAAAAACGAAGGTAATTCTGTCGCACAGGCTAGTCAGCCTCACGGATGACCTTCAGGATTAGAGTGTAGTTAGGTCATGAGACCTCCACTCTCAGAGTTCTTCTTTGCTAAGCACGGAGGTGTGTTAGGCTCCCTCCTTGAGGGCCTTCACTCTCCAGACTCCACTCAGGTAGTACTGTCGCTTAGGCTGTTCAGCCTCGATGAACACCTGCAGTGTTGAAGTGTAGTAGGTCATGGGACCTCCACTCTTAGAGTCCTTCTGCTGCCCGCAGAACATTGCCACCAGACTCCACTAGGTACCGTCGCGTAGGCCATTTAGCCTCGCTGATCAGTGCTGAAGTGTAGTTAGGTCATCAGACCTCCACTATTAGAGTCTCCCTTCATGAGATGTTGTCAGGCTTCTCCTCAGAAGCCTCCACTCTCCAGACTCACTCAGAGTCCTTCGTTGCCTCCAGAGATTCACTAGAAATAGGCGGTCCGACTGCACAGGCTATTCAGCCTCGCTGACCACCTCTAGCATTGGGTGTAGATAGGTCACAGACCTCCATCCTTAGAGTCGTCCTCTGCTGGGTGCAGAGTGGTACCAGGCTTCTTTCTTACCAAAGCCGCCACTTTGCAGAAACTCCACTCAGGTAGTTCTGCTGCACAGGCTATTCAGCCTCGCTGACTACCCTCAGTGTTGAAGTGAAGTGGGTCACGAGACCCCCACTTTTAGAGTTTTCCTTTGCAAGACACAGAGTGCTTTTCTGGCTTCCTTTGAAGCAGTCACTCCTCTGAACTCCCTGTAGGTAGTTCTGCTGCACAGGCTACTCAGCCTCACTGACTACCCCCAAGTTTTGAGTGTAGAGGTGCCACGGCACCCCCATTCTTAGAGTTGCACTCTGGAAGGCACAGAGTGTGGCCAGGCTTCCTTTCGGCGAAGCCTCCACTCCTCAGAAAATCTCCACTTAGACAGGCCTGTTGCACAGGCTATTCAGCCTCACAGACCATCGTCAGTGTCGAGTGTAGTTAGGTCATGAGACCTCCACTCTGTAGATTCCCTCTGAGCAGAAGCTCCACTCGGGTAGTTCTGGTTGCACAGGCTATTCAGCCTCACTGAGTACCCCCAGTGTCGAGTATAGCCACCTATACCTGTTAGCACTGAATGTTGTCAGGTCCCTAGAGCAGACATTCGCTCTGCTGAGACCTCCATTCCCTAAACTCCGCCCCTTATGGTCAGGGCGTTTATGAGCTCCTTCACTTAGAGAGCTAAGTGTAGTAGGCTTCCTCTAGGCCTCCACACTTGAGAGTTACGTGCACAGGTAGCCGAGCTAGCCGTGGCAGGTCACTGGGCCCCAGCGACTCTCGCTGAAGCAGGGGTGATTTTCCTTCTTGACTCCCCATTCAGTCAGTTTGATCACTTATCCCTCGGCATGGCGGGGTTGGTATAAGCGTTCCCATAGTGTCCTGAACCAGGACGCAGCGTAGAGTTCCCTCCGGAAGGGAACGTCTCAGGTTACGTAGGTAACCCTAGTTCCCTGAGGACAGGGAACGAGACGCTGCGTCTCGGGGCCATGCCTTGGGCCCTGCACAGACCTCCGTCCGACAAAAAGATGGTGTTGTGCTCTCAGGCACCTGCTTTATACTAGCAGGTGCCTGTTGATGATGTCATAGGCTGGCGCCGGACAGTGTCAAGTTCACTGTCGTTGTTCTATAGCTTGTTTCAGAACCGGTCATGCCGAAGGCAGTTCCCATAGTGTCCTGAACCAGGACGCAGCGTCTCGTTCCCTGTCCTCAGGGAACTAGGGTTACCTACGTAACCTGAGACGTTTTCCATTCATATGCAATCAATGCCTCAATTACAGGGTCAAGCTCGCCAATGGCATGCACGTAGTACTGTTGAGTAGATTTGTTTGGTCATTGCACACCCAGAGGTGATCTTAGGAAAAGTCGATCAAAGGCTATGGTTATATTTCACTTCGCTTCAGCTTTTGCCTAGTTGGTGTTGTGGGTTAAATGAATTGGCCTGGTTTCTGTGTCAGGCACTGGATTTTATTCCAGTGTGCAAAGAAATAGCCTCACTTTATGGTTGGCCTATTGCTATCGACTTAGCATGTTAACCATTTCATTGTTCACTTTGGGAAATAAAATGCAAATGAAGAATTCCATTCTGGAACGGTCATCGACTTCAATCATCTCTCTTTTCTTTGTAATAAAACAAACTAGGGCAGCACCACAAACAAGTAATTATACACCTTTGAATTAGATCCAGATGTGCTGTTTTCACAACCTGTAACAATACCTTCATCAAAACATAAAATTGTTGTGTTATTTTTTTTCTGCAGAAACACTGACACTGAACATGACTACCTCACAGCCAAGAGTCGGAGGTAATGGTGATGAGGAGGTCGAAACTCCACTAATGTTACTGCTGTGTTAATAAACACACAAACAAAAAGCTTAATTTGCTGTTTTTCTATCATTTGTGATTAACAGCTGTCAGGTTGGTGAATGGATCCAACCTCTGTTCAGGAAGAGTGGAGGTTCTTCACAATGGAACCTGGGGAACAGTGTGTGATGACATGTGGGATTCTACAGATGCGGCAGTGGTGTGTAGAGAACTGGGCTGTGGGAGTGTTGTAGAGGCAAAGAGTGCTGCCTATTTTGGACAGGGTACTGGACAAATATGGTTGGATGATGTCCAGTGCCGTGGAAATGAATCCACACTGAAAAACTGTTCATCAAGATCATGGGGATCACATAACTGTGGGCACCAAAAAGATGCTGGAATCATCTGCCGAGGTACGTCAAACACATTTATACAATTGATGTACATGTATTGCTGTCTTAGTGTACAGCATATTTTTTCATTAGCAATGCAACAGTATTTAATTTTCTAAATAACAGGATCTATTTAGAAGGACCCATGTATCATTTGATTTTCCCCCTTTTTTTAAGATTCCGAAGGCAAAACAAAGATTTTCATCAATTCATTTAATGTTTTCACATCAACAATTTACAGAATCAGTTCGATATACAAGTAAACATTCTTTTCTAACCACCCTTCCACCCCAGTCCCACCCTCACTAGACAGAACACTTAAATGGACATTATTGTGGGGCATTGAGTTGATGTGTAAAATAAGGACAAAAAGGAATAAATAAATAAGCATAAAACATATAAAAATGAATAAATGAATAAATAATAACAATAATAATAATAATAAAAGAGATTAAAGAAGGGTTACATTATCACATCAGCATTTTCAGTCATGTATTCAATAAATTTGCTCCAAATAATTTCAAACATTGATGCGTTTTTCTTAGATTAAACAGTTTTTTTCAACAAGGAATATATAACTTCAATTCAACGTTGTGTCGAATGCACGACACTAGGGGTCCCTATACTAAACGCCACAACTGTCGGACTGCATCACGATTGTACTGGGGTTCAGATACTAACAAGCCAATGTGTTAAATAAATGCACCTCTGATCTTCGTGACCTTCCAATGCCCAAAAATTTGACCTGCTCCCTACTGGAAACTAACTAACCTGAAGAAGCGTAATCGCCCTAAGGGGGAAAGCGCTGTAGCAAACTCTACACCGTACCAGTTCCCTGAGTCGCAGGGCTAGCATTTAGGACTCTGGAAGATACTTGTTCCATTCACAGATTGTAGATTCTGGCAAATGTGTTAGGTGTAGCCCAACCTGCGAGTCTACAAATGTCTGTTAGAGAGGCCCCATTTGTCAAAGCTGCTGAGGCAGCGACTCCCCTGGTCGAGTGGGCTTTCACTCCCAGTGGGCAGGGTAGACCTCTGGCGTGGTAGGCGATACGGATCGCATCCACAATCCAGTGGGAGATTCTTTGTTTGGAGACAGCATTTCCCTGCTGCTGTCCTCCAAAACAGACAAAGAGCTGATCAGAACGTCTAAAATCCTTAGTGTGTTCAGTGTAAATGCGCAGGGCATGGACTGGGCATAATAGGGAATGGTTGGGGTCCCCTTCCTGGGAAGGGATAGCTTGCAGGGTGACCACCTGGTCTCTGAAAGGAGTGGTGGGTACCTTGATCACGTATCCAGGCCGGGGACTCAGGACAACGTGAGAGTTTGCCAGCCCGAATTCCAGGCATGAATTGTTGACAGAGAGGGCTTGCAGATCTCCTACTCTATTAACAGAATTAAGTGCCGTCAGGAGAGCCGACTCAGAGGGCACAGAGATCGACTGACTAAAGGGACTTCAACAGATCTTGCTGTAAAGCCGAGAGGATCGCAGATAGATCCAAAGAGGGGATGAGGCACAGCCTGGGAGGGTTCAACCACTGATCTGCCTTCCTGCACAAGTGTTTTCACCACTGCGGGTGGAAGGTCTCTGAAGTCCTCTAGGTTGCATCCAGGGACCATAGGTGAAGGTTCCAGAGATCTGGGCGCAGGTGCCAGATTGTGCCCTTACCCTGAGAGAGAAGTGTCCAATGATACGTCTGGACACTTCTTCTAAGGGAATCCCTGCCCGTAGAAACGAAATGTCACTCCAAGGACTGAACGTTTCGCGACATACAGGTGTTATTTTCACACAATGTGTACCTTGGCGCCATTCCCACCTCTGAACTCTGGTATGAAACCAGTGCTGCAGCAGTCTCATATGCATCAGACCCAGTGGTGTGACCACGGCTGAGGATGCCATGCGCAAGAGGAGCCTCTGGAAATATTTCAGGGGGGACCGCTGTTTTGAGTTTAAGTGCTCTCATGCACCTTAACACTGACTGTGCACGATCCTGAGAGAGGTGTGCGGACATAGCAACCGAGTTCACATAGAAAAAAGAGATACTCTGCACTGGGGAGAGTTTGCTCTTTTCCCAGTTGACCCGAAGTCCCAGTCAAGCTAGGTGGTTGAAAACCACGTCATTGAGGTAGTTGAGAATGCATATGCCCACTTCCCTGAGAAGGGCAAGGGCAGAAAGGGGCAGCCCGAAAGGAAAGTACCTTGTACTGAAAAGCCCTTCCCTCAAAGGCAATCCACAGGAACAGCCTGTGCCTTGGAGTCCGCCACCCTTCTTGGGTACAATTAAGTAGGGGCTGTAAAACGTCTCGGGTTACGTATGTAACCTTAGTTCCCTGAGGGAACGAGACGCCGCGTCATGGAACGCTATGGGGAACGCCATTGGCGCGCAGCGCTCTGAATCATGTCTACAACCAATGAATGACGGGGGTGACGTCACAGGCACGGTGCGTCATCGACCAGGAAGTATAAAGCAAGTGCGTTTGAAGCCGGCGGCAGCTCTAAGGAATGAAGCGAGCGCCGCAGGGTGCGGGAATTATGGTCCGAGATGCGGCGTCTCGTTCCCTCAGGGAACTAAGGTTACATACGTAACCCGAGACGTTCCCTTCCGGGAACTCGAGCCGCGTCATGGAACGCTATGGGGAACGAGACTACCAACGCCCCCATAATTTCCAAGCCCTGCGCAGTGTCTGTTCAACCAGGGTGGAAAAGAGAGAGAGCCCTTGTCTAGCATTCCGCGGACAAGAAGGCCCCGTGGTCCTCGGCCCTCGGGCACACGAGGAAAGGTAGTCTTCCTCTGTCTGATCGCCAGCCAGAGCGAGAGGTACTCCTCGGCCCTCAGGCACACGAGGAGTCTTAGTCATTTGTCTGGGCGTTAGCCAGAACAAGAGGGACCGCAATGACCACTGTCTAGCATTCCACGGACAGATGGTGTAAGGTAGTCCTCGGTCCGCAGACCCACGAGGACAGTGCACTCGGCCTCAAGAGTGTTCCTCGGCCCGCAGGCACACGAGGAATGGTAGTTTTCCTCTGTCTGGTCGCCAGCCAGAACGAGAGGTACTCCTCGGCCTTCCGGCACACGAGGAGTCTTAGTCCTTTGTCTGGGAGTTAGCTAGAATAAGAGGGACCGCAATGACCACTGTCTAGCATTCCGCGGACAGATGGTGTAGGGTAGGCCTCGGTCCGCAGACCCACGAGGACAGTGCACTCGACCTCAAGAGTGCTCCTCGGCCCGCAGGCACACGAGGAGAAGGTAGTCCTTTGTCTGGGGGTTCAGCCAGAACAAGAGGGACCCAAGGCTCGGCCTGGAGCTCCGCCAGGACGCGAGGGAATAAGCCATTGTCTAGCATTACGCGGACAAGAGGGCACTGCAATCCCCGGCCCTCGGGCTCACGAGGAAGGTAGTAGGGGCCTCTGTCTGGTAGCCAGCCAGCGCAGGAGGCACTCCTCGGCCCTCAGGCAGACGAGGAGTCTTAGTCCTTGGTCTGGGAAAGGCCAGAACCAGAGGGACCGAAATACACTCGGTCTGGTAGCATCTTGCGCCAGAGCACGAGGGGAATTAAGCCATTGTCTAGCATTCCGCGGACAAGAGGGCTGTATGGTTCTCGGCTCTCAGGTACACGAGAACAAGTGAACCTCTGCCTGGTTCGCCAGCCAGTGCAAGAGGCACCCCTCGGCCCTCGGGCTCACGAGGAGTCTTAGTCCTTTGTCTGGGGTACTGCCAGAACAAGAGGGACTGAAAGAGCTCGGTCTGGTAACAGCACCAGAGCGCGAGAGTAAGAGCTTTTGTCTAGTTTTCCACGGACAAAAAGGTTGAGGATGTAGATCTCTTAGTGGCGAAAGTGACTTCTGTTCTTTCCGCTGAAAGAATGCGCCTTGAGAAGTCTCCTCCTGGCTAGGGAGGTGGCTGACTCTCTGGACCTAGTCTCGCTAAGTCGAGAGGACAGCGGAGCCTGGAGCGGCTCTGAGGTCGAGTTCGTAATACCTGACGAACGTCAGGGGCGAGGACCAACCCGCAGCATTGCAGATGTCCTGGATGGGGACACCTGCTGTCAGAGCTTTCGAGGCAGATAGACCTCAAGTGGAGTGAGCCTTGAGTCCCAGGGGAGATGGGAGACCAGAGGACTCATAAGCAGTAGATATGGCATCGATGATCCATCTACTAATAGTAGGCTTTGCAGCCGGGCCCCCCCTCTTTGGGGGGCCGTAACAGACGAACAGTTGTTCTGTTCTACGCCACGTGGCAGCTCTGTGGACGTATGCATCTAAGGCTCTGACTGGGCAAATGCAATTGAAACTTCCTGTGACTCGGCTCCACGAATGGAGGATAAAACGCTTGTAGCGTTACGGGCTGTGGCACTAGGGAGGGGACCTTCGGGATGTACCCGACTCTAGGGTAAAGAAAGGCCTTGGCCATCCCTGGAGCAAACTCTAAATGAGAAGGGGCCACCGAAAGGGCCTGCAGGTCCCCAACTCTCTTGAGAGAGGTGAGAGCTAACAGAAGCGCTGTCTTAATGGTAAGCATGCGATCTGTAATCTCTTCTATGGGCTCAAAAGGAGGCTTACATAGAGCTTCTAGCACCACAGCTAGGTCCCACATAGGAACCCTCGGTTTCACTCGAGGCCTCAACCTGAGTGCACCGCGGAGGAAACGAATGACCAAGGGATCTCGGCCCACTGAGAGACCACCTTGAGGGGCGTGGTAGGCACTTATAGCCGCCACGTAAACCTTCAGGGTGGAGTGAGCTAGCCCTGCGGAAAGGCGAGATTGTAGAAACTCCAGGACTGTACCAACCGGGCAGTTAACTGGGTCTAAGTGGTGTTCGTGGCACCATCTCACAAACAAGTTCCACTTAAGGCCATACAGTTTCCTCGTAGAGGGAGCTCTGGATTGGAGAAGGGTCTCAACAACCTTGGTTGAGAGACCCGCTCCTATGAGTTGTGCCCCCTCAGGGGCCACACCCATAACCTCCACTTCTCTGGGTGGGGGTGGCAAATTGCGCCCCCGGCCTGAGATAGGAGGTCCCTCCAGACGGGAATCTCCCATGGAGAGCCGTCGAGGAGAGATATTAGGTCCGAGAACCACACTCGGGCCGGCCAGTACGGGGCTACTAGTAACAGCCGTACTTGAAACCGGCGGACCCTTTCCAGAGCTCCCGGGAGCAGAGCGATCGGGGGAAAAGCGTACAGACGAAGCCTCGGCCACGTCTGTACCATGGCATCCAGCCCCAGTGGAGCTGGAGGAACTAGAGAGTACCAGAGGGGACATTGCGATGTCTCTCGAGTCGCGAAAAGGTCCACCTGTGCCTGGCCAAACACTCTCCAGATCTGCTTCACCACCTCTGGGTGAAGCATCCATTCCCCGGGCCTCGGCCCCTGCCTCGACAGGACGTCTGCTCCCACATTCAGATGTCCAGGAATATGGACTGCTCTCAGGGAGAGGAGTTTTCCTTGAGACCAAAGGAGTATCCGGTACGCCAGCTTGTACAAGGGGCGTGAGCGGAGTCCTCCTTGATGGTTTATATAGTAAACCACCGCAGTGCTGTCTGTACGGACCAGCACATGACGGTTTCTTAGGTCTGGGAGAAAACTCTTCAGAGCCTGGAATACGGCCAGCATCTCTAGGCGATTTATGTGCCAGGAGAGATGGTGATCGCTCCACAGGCCTTGGGCTGAGCGGCCACTCATGACCGCCCCCCATCCGGTGAGGGACGCATCTGTTGCTAGCGAGACGCGGCGACAGGGAGCCCCCAATACCGGACCCTGAGAGAGGAACCAGGGTTTCTTCCACATGGCCAAGGCACGTAGGCAGAGCCGCGTGACCTTGATCTTGCGGAATGGGTTTCCCCTCGGGGAGACACCCTGGTCCTGAGCCACCACTGTAGTGGCCTCATGTGCAGCAGTCCAAAAGGTATCACGTTGGAAGCGGCTGCCATAAGACCTAACAGTACTTGGAACTGTTTGACAGTGAGTGACTGGCCTAGCTTGACCGCATTTACTGCAGTAAGTATGGAATTGATCCGAGCAGGAGACATTCGTGCCTGCATCGTGGTCGAATCCCACACTACGCCTAAGTAGGTGGTCCTCTGTAATGGAGAGAGCACACTCTTCTTGGCTTTGAGTCTCAACCCCAACTTTTACATGTGAGCGAGAACAACACCTCGATGTTGAACCGCTAACTGCTCTGAACTGGCTAGGATAAGCCAGTCGTCTATGTAGTTGAGTATGCGGATGCCCTGGAGTCGCAGTGGAGCCAGCGCAGCATCCACACACTTCGTGAAAGTTCGGGGTGAGAGAGCTAGGCCGAATGGAAGTACTCTGTATTGATAAGCTTTGCCCCTGAAACCGAACCTGAGAAACTTCCTGTGTTGAAGAAGGATGGAGACGTGGAAATACGCGTCTTTTAGATCTATCGTGACAAACCAGTCCTCGGACCTGATTTGTGACACAACCTGCTTGACTGTGAGCATTCTGAACTTCAGTTTTCTGACTGAGCGGTTTAGAAGCCTGAGATCTAAGATGGGCCGAAGCCCCCCATCCTTCTTCGGAACAATGAAGTACCGGCTGTAGAACCCGGATTCCCTGTCTTGAGGAGGGACCACCTCGATGGCCTCCTTCCTCAGAAGAGTTTCTACTTCCTGTTCCATTACCAGACCCTGCTCAGGGCTTACTAAGGTTGGAAATACCCCGCTGAAAGGTGGCGGCTTGGTGCCGAACTGAATAGCTTAACCTTTCTCTACAGTACGCAGGACCCACATAGAAACATTTGGCAGTAGTTTCCACGCTGCCAGAAAGTTTACTAAGGGAACCAGCCTCTCGAGACTGGTGTCTGGATTTATTTGAGGAACTAATTCGGAGACCTGTAACAGCGAGCTGGCAGGAAGCTCCTGAACTAGCTCTTCTGAAGACCCCCGCGGGGGTCGCGAACTCTCCAGGGCCGCTACGTTTCCGGGCGGAACAGCTAGAGAATGACGTTCGCGGGAGATCGCCGCGCCCTGTAACACTGGCAGGGTTAGCTGACAAATCTCCTGAGGGCCCCGAGGGGATTTGAAACCCGCACCCTTGGGTACGGTGCAAACCCCCTCGAGAGGGGCTGCCCTCAATGACCCTGAGCCACAACCGTCAGGGCCGTTTAGCCGAGGACCTCTTAGATTGGAGGACGACCCTCAGGTCGGGCCTCTTCTTAGAGGCCCCCGGCTTAGAGCGTTGCTGACCCCGCCCTCTAGGCCTGGCTGGAGGAGCACGGGCGGCAACGCTCTGCTTTTGTGCCTCACGGTGCGAGGAGCTGGTACACGGCTGAGGCTGCTCCCGTCTAGCAGCCTCAGAGGAGTAAACTCGGCCAGGAAGAAATGTCCTGAATGCCGCCGCCTGCTTGCGGGCCTCCTGGTGCCTGGCGACAACGGTGTCGACCGAAGCACTAAAGAGGCCAGATGGTTCCAGGGGGGCGTCCAGGAGCATGACCCTGTCCTTCTCTTTGACTTCGGACAGGGTCAGCCAGAGATGCCTCTCCGCGGCCACCAGGGCTGCCATAGACCGCCCCACAGCGCGGGCGGTCTTTTTGGTGGCGCGGAGAGCGAGATCTGCGGTTCTACGCATCTCTGTTATATTGACTTCCTCGCCTTCGTTAAACTCCTTTAGCAGGTCGGCTTGGTACGCTTGGAGGATTGCCATGGTGTGTAGGCATGTACCAGCCTGACCTGCTGCCGTGTACGCCTTGCCCATTAAGCCGGATGTAACTTTCAATGGCTTAGTGGGCAAGGGCGGAGCCTTCAGGGACGACGCCGAGCCGGGTGACGGATAGCCCGCAAGCGTCTGTTCAACCCATGGCATCGTCCTGTATCCGTACTCCTCCGCACCCCCCACGTTTCCGTAGTTTTCAGAGGGGTTAAAGAGGCGGAAAGAGTACGGCTTCTCCCACGATCTAGAAAGCTCTTTGTGTAGATCGGGGAAGAAGGGAAGACTCCGCTTAGGGGGTGCTGACTTTGTCCGCAGGAAGCGATCATCCAATCGGCTTCGCTGCGGCTCATGGCTTTGTTGTTCAGCGGGCCAAGAGATCGCTCGACCCGCTGAGTGAGGGCGGAGATAGGGGGTCACCCGTCTCCATACCCTCCAGCAGATCGAGCTGCGAACCCCACGAGTGCAGCTGCCGCTCCGCCTCGGCGGAAGCGGGGCCAGACCCGCGGAGAATGCTGGTGAAAGCCCCCTCCTCGAAGAGGGCTTTCCGGGAGCGAAACACCCGCACTGGAAGGCGTTCACAGTGCGGACAGTCAGCCTTTTCGAGGGCTGACTGTGCGTGCCCCGCTCCCAAGCAAACCACACATAGGCTGTGTGTATCCCCACCAACAATGTAGCGTTGGCAGGGAGGGACACACTGCCTATGCGGGCGCTTCACCGCCACAAAACTCTTTTTTCAAATGAGGTTGTTTTGAAGCCATTACTCAAATAAAAGTGTGTCAAACTGGACACGAAAAACAGCAATGGCTTGAGACAGAGACAGACACAGAGCGCTCTCGCTGAATGACAAAAGCTGCCGCCGGCTTCAAACGCACGTGCTTTATACTTCCTGGTCGATGACGTCACCGCGCCTGTGACGTCACCCCCGTCGTTCATTGGTTGTAGACATGATTCAGAGTGCTGCCCGCCAATGGCGTTCCCCATAGCGTTCCATGACGCGGCTCTAGTTCCCGGAAGGGAACCCCCTCTTCATTTTGGCCGAGCGGACCGCCTCTATCGCACCCTTCGCCAGAAGTGTTGCAATTTTCGCCCGAAGAACCGCAGCACTCTCGTCTAGAACTGAGCACTGGACTGAAAGAGAATGCAACTGAACTTGGGCGGACGCCTCGCGAACTGAATCACGTAGCCAAAAACATTGTGACTGGAGGTGAGAAGCCCCGTAGGCCACATGGTGTTTAATCCGATGAATTCATCAGGTGGAGATTGACCGGAGGATCGCCTGCACCAGGAAGATTGTCTGAATAATGAATTCAATTTGTAGAACATGTGGAGACACCAGATGTGTGTCCCAACATGTTCTGGTTCGAGAAATCAGGGTCTGGCCATCTTGTGGAGGGCCAGAAACACTGTGAATAAGGCCCAGAGAAACCAGAGAAGAATTGTTATTTTATTGACCATGTGATAGCCATTTGCAAACAGCCGAAATGTTGTTCCAATGTGCAAAAGTCACAGCCTCAATTCATGTTTGGGATCATTGCTATTGACTTTCTTAGCATGTTAACTATTTCCTGTTCACCGTCCATTTCAATATCAATTTTACTGTGGGAAATACCACACAAATAAAGAAATACACTCTGGAACTTTAATAGACTTCAATCATCCCTCTTTTTTCTGTAATAGGCCAGGCACAAGCTAGTACAGCACCACGGACAAGTAATTATACACTTTGCAATTAGAACTGGATCTGATGTTCTCACAACCTGTAACCGTGTAAAATATTTGTTTAAAGTAAACAAACTTGAAGCACTGCAATCAATCTGACATGTCAATACCATAATCAAAAATAACAATGTTGTGTTCTTGTGTATATTTTTCTACAGCAACAGCAACACTGAACACGACTACCTCACAGCCAGGACTCGGAGGCAATGGTACTGAGGAGGATGAAAGTCCACTATTGTTACTACTTTGTTAACTAACAAACAAACAAAATGCTCAGTGACCTGTTCTTCTATCTCTATATCATTTGTGATTAATAGCTGTCAGGTTGGTGAATGGATCTAACCTCTGTTCTGGAAGAGTGGAGGTTCTCCACAATGGAACCTGGGGAACAGTGTGTGATGACATGTGGGATTCTACAGATGCTGCAGTGGTGTGTAGAGAAGTGGGCTGTGGGAGTGTGATAGAGGCAAAGAGTGCTGCCTATTTTGGACAGGGTACTGGACAAATATGGTTGGATGATGTCCAGTGCCATGGGAATGAATCTACAGTGAAAAACTGTTCATCAAGAGCATGGGGATCACATAACTGTGGGCACCAAGAAGATGCTGGAGTCATCTGCCGAGGTAAGTCAAAGACGTTTAAACAACTGAGGTGCATGTATAACTGTGCTGTTGTACAATATATTTTCTCATCAGCAATGCAACAGTGTTTTGTGTTCTAAATAACAGGATCTATTTGAAAATATCAATGTGTCATTTGATTTTCCCCCCTTTTTCAAGTTTCCAAAGGCAAAACAAAGATTTTCATTCATAAACTGTTTATGCCTCAATTACAGGGTCAAGCTGACCAATTGTGTGCGCGTAGTACATCCCCGGTGGTGTTTTTAGAAAAAGTTGGTCAAAGGCTATGAGTACATTTTGCTTAATTTATACCTTTGGAACTTTTTCTCGGTTGGTGGCGTGGGCTTAATGAATTGGCCTGGTCTCTGTGTCAGTCACTGAATTTTCCATCATTGTGGCCAGCTTTCTTAGAATGTTAAAGACAAACAGTTTAGAGAATAAAAACACATTTACTGTTGTAAGGATCCACCCGCTGGCCCCAAAAGCGAAGTCCAGTGGCGTGGTTGAAGGTGTAATGTGTGTACTGTCTTTTACTTGTGCTTCTGTGAAGTTCACGTGATTTATCAAGATTTTGTTAAAATTGTAGTGTAGCCCTGTGTTCAGTCTGACTCCAATTTCAAGTGATCATTAAATTTAGGTGGTTTATCTAGTTAAAACTGATCACAACTGTCGATTATTGCCTTCCACCTACTGCTTGCTTATGAAAAAAAGTATAGTTTACTTTAAGTATAGTCTTTACCCGTAAAACTATCCTGGCCATAGATTTTCGGGAACAAGAGCCTCCTCACATTTTACTAGTCATAATGATTTCAGGAGAGTTCAGAATAAATCATATATAATATTTTATTTGTCAGGTAAAAATGGATCATGCCAATTAAATAATTAAACAATTAGAAGGCAATTCAGAAATAATAATACAATTGCGAATCACATTGTAGCCATGTGGCAACTCCATGCTCCTGTGCATGGATTACTGTAGCTATATGGGAAATAGCAAAGTGTTCCATGTAGGAGACAAACAAATTCAACATAGTCGCATGTATAACAGTTATTCTAATTTTACACAAGACACATGGTCTAGAATGCATAACATCTACAAACTTTTACCAAAGTATTTCAAAGAACACTTACAGCAAAGCAATCATGTATTTTGAAAAATAAATTTAGCTAGTCTATGTGCACATGTAGTAGCACATAATTCCTACAGATAGACGTCAATCAGCTGATGCGAGCTTGACTAATGTGACCTGTCAGAACTAACACTGCGTTCCATTTCTATGAGCACAATGTGTTTAACACAATTACACATTTGAATAATAACATGAAATGCAGAGCTCCAGATTCACATATGCTGCAGGGGTTTTCTGGCTACACAATCCCCAATGATAATAATGCCTCTTCACATATATACCCAGACCAGAAACAAAGAAATCTTCCAATAAATTGTAAAAACAACTTGACCTTTTGGCTTGGTAGGACCTTGCAGCCCAGGTTCGCACCTGAAACACTGTTGCATTGCTAATAGCCTTGCTGTTGTACAGTATATTTTTTCTTTAGCAATGCACCAGTGATTCATGTTCTAAAATAACGGGATCTACTTGAAAGGACCAATGTATCATTATATTTTTTCCCTTCTTTTAAGTTTACAAAGGCAAAACAAATTTTCCATTTACATACCTTTAATGCATTAGTTATGGGGTCAGGCTAACCAATGGCATGCATGTAGTACTGTTGAGTAGATTCCTTTGGTCATAGCACCATCGGTGGTGTTTTTAGGTAAAATCAAAGGCTATGAGTACTTTTTACTTCATTTATACCTTTGGAACTTTGTCCCAGTTGGTGGAGTGGTTAACCTGGTCTCTGTCTAAGTCACTGAATTTTGTTACAATGTGCAAAGGTACAGCCTCACTTTATGCTTGGAATCGTCACATTTTTAGGACGTTTAAGGCAAATAGATTAGAGAATAAAAATAGTTCAACAAGCCAAAAATCGTTCCAGGTTACATATGTAACCCTGGTTCCCTGAGGGAACGAGACGCTGCATCATCAACGCTTTGGGGAATGCCATTGGCGAACCACGCTCTGAACTAGTCTGTAACCAATCAAACGACGGGAGTGACGTCACCGGCGCAGTGACGTAAGCGACCAGGAAGTATAAAACATGTGCGTTTCAAACCGGCATCAGCTTCCAAGTATGAAGCGATGCACGGCAGGAATGCGGGAATTATGGCCCATGACGCAGCGTCTAGTTCCCTCAGGGAACCAGGGTTACATACGTAACCTGGGACGTTCCCTTCCGGGAACTCGGCTGCGTCATCATTGGGGAACGAGATGTCCACGCCCCCATAATTCCAAATTCCTGCCTAGTGTCTGTGTTGCTAGGACAAGGAAAGGAAAGCATTGAGTCTGGTGGATCAGGCCAGAACAAGAAAGCTCTCCACCTGAGAGGGCCAGGACGAGAGAGACAATACACCTCTGTCTGGGGGACCGCCAGAACAGGAAGGTAGTGCATGTGAATACTTACCTGCTGGGGCACTGAAAGATCTCCGCCTGGGAAAATTGCCAGGACGCGAGAGATAATACACCTCTGTCTGGAGAACCTGCCGGAGCAAGAGGGAGAAATCACCCTCGCCCCTCGGGCACACGAGGAGAAAGTAGTACACCTCTGTCTGGGGAACCCACAGAACAAGAGGGAGAAATCGTCCTCGGCCCTCGGGCACATGAGGAGAAGGTAGTCCACCTCTGTCTGGGGAGCAGCCAGAACAAGAGGGACACAAGTAGTGCCTGGAAAACTTGCCAGGACACTGGAATGGCTCCGCCTGGGAAACTTGCCAGGACGCGAGTGGTATTACACCTCTGCCTGGGGAACCCCCAGAACAAGAGGGAGAGGATCCACCTCGGCCCTCGGGGCACACGAGGAGAAAGTAGTCCACCTCTGTCTGGGGAACAGCCAGAACAAGAGGGACACAAGTTGTGCCTGGTGAACTTGCCAGGACACTGGAATGGCTCCGCTTGGGAAACCTGCCAGGACGCGAGTGGTATTACACCTCTGTCTGGGGAACCCCCAGAACAAGAGGGAGAAATACAGGTCCTTTTCCAAAAATTAGCATATTGTGATAAAGGTCATTATTTTCTGTAATGTACTGATAAACATTAGACTTTCATATATTTTAGATTCATTACACACTAACTGAAGTAGTTCAAGCCTTTTATTGTTTTAATATTGATGATTTTGGCATACAGCTCATGAAAACCCAAAATTCCTATCTCAAAAAATTTGCATATCATGAAAAGGTTCTCTAAGCGAGCTATTAACCTAATCATCTGAATCAACTAATTAACTCTAAACACCTGCAAAAGATTCCTGAGGCTTTTAAAAACTCCCAGCCTGGTTCATTACTCAAAACCGCAATCATGGGTAAGACTGCTGACTTGACTGCTGTCCAGAAGGCCATCATTGACACCCTCAAGCAAGAGGGTAAGACACAGAAAGAAATTTCTGAACGAATAGGCTGTTCCCAGAGTGCTGTATCAAGGCACCTCAGTGGGAAGTCTGTGGGAAGGAAAAAGTGTGGCAGAAAACGCTGCACAACGAGAAGAAGTGACCGGACCCTGAGGAAGATTGTGGAGAAGGACCGATTCCAGACCTTGGGGGACCTCCGGAAGCAGTGGACTGAGTCTGGAGTAGAAACATCCAGAGCCACCGTGTACAGGCGCCAGGTCAAGCCACTTTTGAACCAGAAACAGCGGCAGAAGCGCCTGACCTGGGCTACAGAGAAGCAGCACTGGACTGTTGCTCAGTGGTCCAAAGTATTTTTTTCGGATGAAAGCAAATTTTTCATGTCATTCGGAAATCAAGGTGCCAGAGTCTGGAGGAAGACTGGGGAGACGGAAATGCCAAAATGCCTGAAGTCCAGTGTCAAGTACCCACAGTCAGTGATGGTCTGGGGTGCCATGTCAGCTGCTGGTGTTGGTCCACTGTGTTTTATCAAGGGCAGGGTCAATGCAGCTAGCTATCAGGAGATTTTGGAGCACTTCATGCTTCCATCTGCTGAAAAGCTTTATGGAGATGAAGATTTCATTTTTCAGCACGACCTGGCACCTGCTCACAGTGCCAAAACCACTGGTAAATGGTTTACTGACCATGGTATTACTGTGCTCAATTGGCCTGCCAACACTCCTGACCTGAACCCCATAGAGAATCTGTGGGATATTGTGAAGAGAAAGTTGAGAGACACAAGACCCAACACTCTGGATGAGCTTAAGGCCGCTATCGAAGCATCCTGGGCCTCCATAACACCTCAGCTGTGCCACAGGCTGATTGCCTCCATGCCACGCCGCATTGAAGCAGTCATTTCTGCAAAAGGATTTCCGACCAAGTATTGAGTGCATAACTGAACATAATTATTTGAAGGTTGAATTTTTTTGTATTAAAAACACTTTTCTTTTATTGGTTGGATGAAATATGCTAATTTTTTGAGATAGGAATTTTGGGTTTTCATGAGCTGTATGCCAAAATCATCAATATTAAAACAATAAAAGGCTTGAACTACTTCAGTTAGTGTGTAATGAATCTAAAATATATGAAAGTCTAATGTTTATCAGTACATTACAGAAAATAATGAACTTTATCACAATATGCTAATTTTTTTAAAAGGACCTGTATGCCTCGGCCCTCAGGCGCACAAGGAAAGTAGTACACCTCTGTTTGGGGAGCAGCCAGAACAAGAGGGGCACAAGTAGTGCCTGGTGAACCTGCCAGGACACTGGAATGGCTCCGCCTGGGAAGATTGCCAGGACGTGAGTGATATTACACTTCTGTCTGGGAAACCACCAGAGCCAGAAAGAGAAATATATATATATATACCTCAGCCCTCAGGCACATGAGGAATAAAACATCTGTCACCCAAGGACAGAGGAGCCTGGAGCGGCTCGCAGGTCTAGCTCGTAGAACCTGACGAATGTCAATGGTGTGGACCAACCCGCAGCACTGCAGATGTCCTGGATGGGGACACCTGCCAGCAGAGCTTTCAAGGCCGCCATGCCCCGAGTAGAGTGAGCCTTGACCCCCATCGGCGATGGGAGGCCAGAGGACTCAAAGGCAGTGGATATAGCATCCACGATCCATCTACCGATTGTAGGCTTTGTTGCAGGGTACCCCCTCTTAGGGGGACCGTAACAAACCAGCAATTGCTCTGTTCTACGCCACAAGGCAGCTCTGTGGACGTATGCAATTATACTTCCAATGGTCGCTCTCCACGAATGGAGGAGGGTAAAAGGCCTGTAGAGTGACCGGCTGTGGTACTGCTGTCGGGACCTTTGGTACATACCCCGCTCTAGGGTAAAGGAAGGCTTTGGCCAGACCAGGCGCAAAGTCAATATATGTAGGGGCCACAGAAAGGGCCTGAAGGTCTCCTACTCTCCTCAGAGAAGTAAGAGCCAACAGCAACGCCGTCTTAATGGTAAGAAGGCGGTCCGAAATCTCCTCTATAGGCTCAAATGGAGGCCTACAGAGAGCTTCGAGCACCACAGCGAGATCCCACGAGGGGACCCTAGGTTTCACTCGAGGCCTCAACCTTTGAGTGCACCGCGAAGGAAACGTATGACCAGGGGGCTCTTACCCACTGTCAGGCCACCCAGAGGGGCATGGTAGGCCGATAAAGCCGCCACATACACCTTCAGGATGGAGTGGGCTAACCCTGCGGAAAAACGAGACTGCAGTACTGTACCAATCGGGCAGTGAACTGGGTCAAATTGTCGCTCTCTACACCACGAGGTGAAAATCTTCCACTTGAGGCCATAAAGTTTCCTTGTAGAGGGAGCTCTAGATTGAAGGATGGTCTCAACAACCTCAGTTGAGAGACCATCATCTATGAGATGTGCCCCCTCAGGGGCCACACCCATAGCTTCCACATCTCCGGGCAGGGGTGGGAATCTCCCACGGAGAGCCGTCGAGGCGGGCGATAATGTCCAAGAACCATACTCGGGTCGGCCAGTATGGGGCTACTAACAGTAGACTGACTCCATACCGGCGTACTCTTTCTAGAACTCCTGGGAGCAGAGCGATCGGGGGAAAAGCGTACAGACGTAGCCTCTGCCATGTCTGTACCATCGCATCCAGTCCGAGAGGAGCTGGAGGGACTAGAGAGTACCAGAGGGGACATTGCGATGTCTCTCGAGTCGCAAAGAGGTCCACCTGAGCTTGGCCAAACACTCTCCATATCTGCTTCACCACATCTGGATGAAGCATCCATTCCCTGGGCCTCGGCCTCGGCCCCTGCCTCGACAGGACGTCTGCTCCCACATTGAGATGTCCAGGGATATGAACTGCACTCAGAGAGAGGAGTTTCCCCTGTGACCACAGAAGGATATGGTACGCCAGCTTGTACAAGGGGCGTGAACGCATACCCCCCTGGTGGTTGATGTAATACACCACCGCTGTGTTGTCGGTGCGGACCAACACATGACGGTCTCTCAGGTCTGAGAGAAAGTGTTTTAGGGCTTTGAACACTGCTAGCATCTCCAGGCAGTTTATGTGCCACCTTAGATGATGACCGCTCTACAGGCCGCAGGCCGAGCGGCTATTCATGACCGCTCCCCAACCGGTGAGGGAAGCATCTGTCGCTAGCGTGACGCGGCGACAAGGAGTTCCCAAAACCGGGCCCTGGGATAGAAACCAAGGTTTCTTCCACATGTCCAAGGCACGTAGGCATCGCCGCGTGACCTTGATCTTGCGGAATGGGTTTCCCCTCGGGGAGAACCCCCTGGTTTTGAGCCACCACTGTAGTGGCCTCATGTGCAGCAGTCCAAGAGGTATCACGTTGGACGCCACTGCCATAAGACCTAACAGTACTTGGAACCTTTTTTACAGTAAGTGACAGGCCTAGCTTGACCGCATTGACTGTAGCAAGGATCGACTTGATCCGAGCAGGTGACATACGTGCCTGCATCGTGGTCGAATCCCAAATGACACCTAGATAAGTGGTTCTCTGTAATGGAGACAGCACACTTTTCTTGGCGTTGAGTCTCAACCCCAGCTCTTTCATGTGAGCAAGAACCGCTAACTGTTCCGAGCTGGCTAAAATCAGCCATTCGTCTATATAGTTGAGTATGTGGATGCCCTGGAGTCGCAGAGGAGCCAGAGCAGCATCCACACACTTTGTGAAAGTTCGGGGTGAGAGTGCTAGGCCGAAAGGAAGAACTCTGTATTGGTAAGTTTGCCCCTGAAAGCAAACCTGAGAAACTTCCTGTGCTGAGGAAGGATGGAGACGTGAAACTACGCATCATTCATATCTATCGTGACAAACCAGTCCTCGGACCTGATTTGAGACACAACCTGCTTGACAGTTAACATTTTGAACTTCAGCTTTCTGACTGAGCAGTTCAACTGTCTGAGATCTAAGATGGGCTGCAGCCCTCCATCCTTCTTGGGAACAATGAAGTACCGGCTGTAGAACCCAGACTCTCTGTGTTGAGGAGGGACCACCTCGATGGCCTCCTTCCTCAGAAGAGAATTTACTTCCTGTTCCATTACCAGAACCTGCTCGGGGCTTACCAGAGTAGGAAATACCCCGTTGAAAGGTGGCGGCGGAGCGCCGAATTGGATATAATAACCTTTCTCTACAGTACGCAGGACCCATGGAGACACATTCGGCAGTAGTTTCCACGCTGCCTGAAAGTGTACTAAGGGAACCAGCCTCTCGAGACTGGTTTCTGGTATTATTTGAGGAATTAATTCGGTGGCCTGTAACAGCTGACTGGCAGGCGAAACCTGAATTAACTGCTCTGAGGACCCCCGTAAGGGTGGCAAACTTACTGGTTCCGCTACATTGCCGAGCAGAACAACCAGTAGAGGTTTGCGGGAGACTGCCGCGCCCTGTAACACTAGCAGGGTTAGCTGACTGGTCTCCTGAGGGCCTCGAGGAAGAATGGGCACCATGTACTGTGGTGGACCCCATGGACCCTCAATGGCCCTGAGCCATGAAAGTCAGGGCCGCTTAGCCGAGGACCTCTTAGACTGCAGCACGACCCTCAGGTCGGGCCGAGTCTTTGAGGCCCCCGACTTCGAGCGTTGCTGACCCCGCCCCCTTGGTCTGTCATGAGGGGTGCAGGTAGCAACGCTTCTCTTCTGCGCCTCGTGGCGTGAGGAGCTTGTACACGGTTGGGGATGCTCCCGTCCAGCAGCCCCAGAGGAATAGACGCGGCGAGGGAGGTATCACTTGAACGCCGCCGCTTGTTTACGAGCCTCCTGGTACCTGTTGACGACTGCATCGACCGAGTCGCCAAACAGGCCAGAAGGCTGAAGCGGGGCGTCCAGAAGGAGGACCCTGTCCTTCTCTCTCATGTCGGACAGGGTCAGCCACAGATGCCTCTCCGCTACCACAAGGGCTGCCATAGACCACCCAATAGCATGGGCGGTCTCCTTTGTGGCGCGGAGAGCAAGATCTGCAGTGCGGCGTAACTCTGACACGTTCACCTCCTCACCATCGTCTAAATCCTTCAGCAGGTCAGCCTGGTATGCCTGCAAGATGGACATCGTATGCAAGCAAGAACCAGCCTGACCCACTGCCGTGTACGCCTTACCCAACAAGCCCGAGGTTGTTTTGAGTGGCTTGGAGGGTAAGGACGGAGCCTTCAAAGATGATGCATCTTATAGCCACAGTCATCCACCCCTCCCACGTTGCCGTAGTAACCAGAGGAGGGGGTGAACAACCGGGCTGAAAATGGTTTCTCCCACGATCTCGACAGCTCACTGTGGAGATCAGGGAAAAACGGAAGGCTCCATCTTGGAGGTGGCATTTTCGTCCGCAGAAAGCGTTCATCTAATTTGCTTGTCTGCGGCTCATGAGTTTCGGAGGGCCAGCTGATGTTAAGCTTGGCTACCGCACGAGTCACCACCTCCAAGAGCTCCTCATACTGCGGGGATCGGGGAAGCGGTTGTGGATCGTCAACACTCTCTACATCAACCTCCTCGGAGGAAGACAAGAGAAGTGTTGATGCCTTGTTGATGCTAGGTGAGGAGGGAGATAGGGGTTCACCCGTCTCCATTCCCTCTAGCAGATCGAGTTTGTGAACCCCACGAGTGCAGCTGCCACTCCGCCTCAGCGGAAGCGGGGCCAGACCAGCAAGGAACGCTGGTGAAGGCTCCCTCCTCGAAGAGAGCCTTCCGGGAACGGAGCACCCGCAGTGGAAGGCGATCACACTGTAGGCAGCCAGCCCCCTCGAGGGCTGGCTGAGCGTGCTCTGCTTCTAAGCAGACTACACATAGACTGTGTGTATCCCCACCAACAATGAAGCGTTGGCAGGGAGGGACACAATGTCTGTGTGGCTGCTGAACCGCTTTAAACTTTCCCCCTTTCTTGGTAGACATTGCTCAAATAAAAGTTGTGCAAACTGGCACAGAAAAACAGCAATGAAAACCAGACAAACAGACCAACATATAGCGCTTCGCTGAATGACAAAAGCTGACGCCGGTTTGAAACACACGTGCTTTATACTTCCTGGTCGCTTACGTCACCGCGCCGGTGACGTCACTCCCGTCGTTTGATTGGTTACAGACTAGTTCAGAGCGTGGTTCGCCAATGGCATTCCCCAAAGCGTTGATGAAGCAGCCGAGTTCCCGGAAGGGAACTAATCACCTTTTCTTCTGTCTTTATATTGTTTGTGATTAATAGCTGTCAGGTTGGTGGGCGGGTCCAACCTCTGTTCTGGAAGAGTGGAGGTTCTCCACAATGGAATCTGGGGAACAGTGTGTGATGACCTGTGGGATGACCATGTTTTTTACTATTATTATCACATATATATTTGTTTATTAAAGTGTCAGTAACAATACATTTAGCTTTCAAAGCTGTTAAATTGTTTATGTTTCAAAATATTATCCTTTTTTAAATGTCAACTATAGTGGACATCAGGACCATCTTAATGTAATTAATGACTGCATGTTGTAGGAGGCAGAACTGAAGCAGAGAGGATTTTTATAAGATAGTTGAGGGAGACTCTGACTTAGAGCTGTCAGATGAGGAGAGAGATGAGGATAAATTTGAATGTAACATACAAGAATATGTTGAAGAAGAGGAAGAAATTGCAGGAGACTCAGATGAGCAGACTGAGGCAGACACAGAGACAGAAAGGGAAGAACAGGAAAGATGCCGCACTCTGTGGTTCTGCAGCAGGACAATGCACACCAGCAAATTCACTTCTGAATGGTTGAAGAAAAACAAAATGAAGACTTTGGAGTGGCCTAGTCAAAGTCCTGACCTGAATCCTATTGAGATGCCCACAGCATGACCTTAAAAAGGCGGTTCATGCTGGGAAACCCTCCAATGTGTCTGAATTACAACAATTCTGCCAAGATGAGTGGGCCAAAATTCCTGCACAGCGCCGTAACAGACTCATTGCAAGTTATGGAAAATGCTTGATTTCAGTTGCTTTGTTTTTGTTACATAAATGTTGGATTAATATCCTTTTACAGCCATATTCTGTACAGTTTTGTTGTCTGAGTTTGGCTGTCGTTTCGAACTAAAATGGTCCTATGGTCCACTACAGTGGACATGCTGTAAAATTAAAAATAAAAACAAAACGTAAAAACTCTAAATTGTAGAATTTTTTTAACCCAAAGGATGTAGGAAATCACACAAAAAAACAACAAAAAAAGAGACACTTTTTTTCTTTGGGTCTCAGGAGGATATATAAATTAATAAATAAATATTTGTTATAGGTTTTTACACAAAAACAGCTTTTTTTGTAAAATTCACTTTCATAAAAAACCCACATGTCTAACTTTCATGCATGGGGATAAAATGGATAATTTCACATGGTTTAGTGTAA
>NC_133364.1:34036070-34087619 GCF_049309525.1 Garra rufa | reverse complement strand
TACCAGAACCTGCTCGGGGCCTACCGTAGTAGGAAATACCCCGTTGAAGGGCGGCGCCGGGGCGCCGAACTGAATTTGATACCCTCTTTCTACAGTACGCAGGACCCATGGAGACACATTCGGCAGTAGTTTCCACGCTGCCAGAAAGTGTACTAAGGGAACCAGCCTCTCGAGGCTGGTTTCTGGTAAATTTTGAGGAATTAATTCGGTGGCCTGTAACAGCTGACTGGCAGGCGACACCTGAATTAACTGCTCTGAGGACCCCCGTGGGGGTGACAAACTTACTGGGTCCGCTACGTTGCCGGGCGGGACCACCAGCAGAGGTCTGTGCGAGACTGTCGCGCCCTGAAACACTGGCAGGGTTAGCTGACTGGTCTCCTGAGGGCCCCGAGGAGAAATGGGCACCATATGATGTGGTGGACCCCATTTCCCCCCGAGAGGGGCTGCCCTCAACGGCCCTGAGCCACAACAGTCAGGGCCGCTTAGCCGAGGACCTCTTCGACTGAAGCACGACCCTCAGGTCGGGCCTAGTCTTGGAGGCCCCCGACTTGGAGCGCTGCTTACCCCGTCCCCTTGGTCTGGGAGGGGTGCGGGTAGCAACGCTCGCTTTCTGCGCCTCGCGGCGTGAGGAGCTGGTACGCGGCTGGGGCTGCTCCCGTCCAGCAGCCCCAGAGGAAAAGACACGGCGAGGGAGGTACTGCTGAAAGGCTGCAGTTTGTCTGCGAGCCTCCTGGTACCTGCTGACGACCGCATCGACTGAGTCGCCAAACAGGCCAGGAGACTGAATTGGGGCGTCCAGCAGGAGGGCCCTGTCCTTTTCCTTCATATCGGACAGGGACAACCAGAGGTGCCTCTCCGCGACCACAAGGGCTGCCATAGACCGCCCAATAGCACGGGCGGTCTCCTTAGTGGCGCGGAGAGCGAGATCTGCTGTACGCCGCAATTCTGACACATTCACCTCCCTGCCGTCGTCTAAATCCTTGAGCAGGTCGGCCTGGTATGCCTGCAACACAGACATAGTGTGCAGACATGACCCAGCCTGACCCGCTGCCGCGTACCCCTTGCCCAACAAGCTAGATGTTAGTTTAAGAGGCTTGGTGGGCAAGGTCGGAGCCTTCAAAGATGATGCCGCTGCAGGAGACAGATAGCTCGCGAGCGTCTGTTCAACTGCTGGCATCATCTTGTACCCGTGCTCCTCGACCCCTCCCACGTTACCGTAGTAACCGGAGGAGGGGGTGAAAACACGGGCCGAAAATGGTTTCTCCCATGATCTCGACAGCTCACTGTGGAGATCAGGGAAAAACGGAAGGCTCCGCCCTGGAGGTGGCTTGCGTGTCCGCAGAAAGCGTTCATCTAACTTGCTTTCTGGCGGCTCATGGGTTTGCTCGGCGGGCCAGCTGATGTTGAGTCTGGCTACCGCACGAGTTACCACCTCCAGGAGCTCCTCAAATTGTGGGGATTTCGTAGGCGGTTGAAGAAGATCAACACTCTCTACATCAACCTCCTCGGAGGAAGATAAGAGGAGTGTTGAGACCTCCTCCCGGGGGGAAGAAACCGCAGTGCGGGCTTCCGCATCCAGGAGGAGATCAACCGATCTGCTGGGTGAGGAAGGAGATAGGGGATCACCCGTCTCCATACCCTCCAACAGATCGAGCTGCGAACCCCACGAGTGCAGCTGCCGCTCCGCCTCGGCGGAAGCGGGGCCAGACCCGCGAGGAACGCTGGTGAAGGCTCCCTCCTCGAAGAGAGCCCTCCGGGAACGAAGCACCCGCAGTGGAAGACGTTCACACTGCGGACAGCCAACCCCCTCAAGGGCTGACTGAGCATGCTCCGCTCCCAAGCAGAACACACACATCCTGTGTGTGTCCCCACCAACGATGAATCGCTGGCAAGGAGGAACACACATTCTGTGTGGCTGCTGAACCGCCTTAGAAATATCTAATTTCTTTCCCCTTTTGGCAGACATTGCTCAAACAAAAGCTGTGCAAACTGGCACAAAAAACAGCAATGAATAACCAGACAAACAGACCAACATAGAGCGCTTCGCTGAATGACAAAAGCTGAAGCCGGTTTGAAACGCACGTGCTTATATACTTCCTGGTCGCTGACGTCACCGCGCCGGTGACGTCACTCCCGTCGTTCTATTGGTTACAGACTGATTCAGAGGCGGGTTCGCCAATGGCATTCCCCAGAGCGTTGATGACGCAGTGTGGAGTTCCCGAAAGGGAACTGTGGTTTATCACACCTGAGTTCAGTTTCTCTAGCGACACCAAGGCCTGATTACTGCCACACCTGTTCGCAATCAAGAAAAAAATTAAATAGGACCTACCTGACAAAGTGAAGTAGACCGAAAGATCCTCAAAAGCTACACATCATGTTGAGATCTAAATAACTTCAGGAACGATTGAGAAAGAAAGTAATTGAGATCTGTCAGTCTGGAAAGGGTTATAAAGCCATTTCTAAAGCGTTGGGACTCCAGTGAACAACAGTGAGAGCCATTATCCACAAATGGCGAAACATGGAACAGTGGTGAATCTTCCCAGGAGTGGCCAGCCGAAGAAAAATTACCCCAAGAGCGCAGCGACGACTCATCCAAGAGGTCACAAAAAGACCCCACAACAACATCTAAAGAACTGCAGGCCTCAGTTAAGGTCAGTGTTCATGACACCACCATAAGAAAGAGAATGGGCAGAAATGGCCTGCATGGTTCCAAGGCGAAAAATGCTGCTGAGCAAAAAGAACATAAAGGCTTGTCTCAGTTTTGCCAGAACACATTTTGAGGATCCCCAAGACATTTGGGAAAGTACTCTGTGGACTGACGAGGCAAAAGTTGAACTTTTTGGAAGGAGTGTGTCCCATTACATCTGGCGTAAAAGTAACACAGCATTTCAGAAAAAGAACATTATACCAACAGTAAAATGTGGTGGTGGTAGTGTGATGGTCTGGGGCTGTTTTGCCGCTTCTGGACCTGGAAGACTTGCTGTGATAAATGGAACCATGAATTCTGCTGTCTACAATAAAATCCTGAAGGACAATGTCTGGCCATTTGTTCATGATCTCAAGCTGAAGTGAACTTGGGTTCTGCAGCAGAACAATGATCCAAAACACAGCAGCAAATCCACCTCTGAATGGCTGAAGAAAAACAAAATGAAGACTTTGGAGTGGCCTAGTCAAAGTCCTGACCTGAATCCTATTGTGATGCTGTGGCATGACCTTAATAAGGCAGTGCATGTTCGAAAATCCACCAATGTGGCTGAATTACAACAATTCTGCCAAGATGAGTGGGCCAAAATTCCTGACCAGCATTTTAACAGACTCATTGCAAGTTATCGCAAAAGCTTGATTGCAGTTGTTGCTGCTAAGGGTGGCACAACGAGTTATTAAGTTTAGGGGGCAAACACTTTTTCACACAGGGCCATGTGGGTTTGGATTTTTTCCCCCTTCATAATAAAAAAAACTTCATTCAAAAACTGCATGTTGTGTTCACTTGTGTTATCTTTGATTAATATTTAAATTTGTTTGATGATCTGAAACATTAAAGTAAACAACATGACATCATAATACTTTCAAATATAAAACAATTAGGCAATTTTGATACAATGAGTAAGAGTGTAAATACTTTAACATCCCCACTCACTCATAGCTCATTGTATTACCTAAAAAATAATAAACACAAATAAGGTTTTTCTTTTTACATCAACAATGTCTAAACAAGTTGACAATGCAACTGTTGATTGCTTTTTGGTTTTCCACGAAATCAAAGAACTCCCCTCACTAAGACCGACGCAATATCCTTAAGTACAACATCTGTCTTTTGTGTCTGATGCCCAATCAGCATCACTGTAAACTCTCAGACCTAATTTCTCTGTCACTCTTTCTGAAACATAACTCATGTTTTGTTGTACCTTTAAGGTATCTGAACAGTTACAGTGTTCCAGTGTTGTTCTGTTGGTTCAGAAAAAAAGAGAAAGTTTGCTAACAACAAAACTTAAATCAGGTTGTGTACATGTGGATAAGTAAATTAAACTTCCCACTGATTCTCTGAATTTTCTTGTGTCTTTATTTTTTTCAGCATCTTCTGAAAAATTAAGTTTCATTTCGCATGGAGTTTCTCTTAGTTTACAGTTTTGCATGTCAAATCGTTCTATTATTTTGTTGACATATCTCTCCAGTGACATTTTGACAAGACCTTCAGCTTGTTCAAAATCTATACCTAGGAAATGTTTTAATCTTCCCATGTCTTTCATTTTGAACCTTTCAATGAGCATTTCCTTCACACTCTCTAGAATACTTTCACTGTTAGTTGCTATGATTCGGTTATCAACCCATACAATCAGGATTACTTTCTCATTAGGCTTTTCTTTTGTATAGACACAGTTATCAGCTAGATTTTGCATGCACCCATTCTCTGTCAAACATTCATGTAGTACAGCATTCCAGTTTCTACTGGTTTGTTTAAGACCATAAGGAGATTTCTCCAACTTACATACAAGCTTTTCACCTGTTTCAGTTTCTCGTTCATAGCCTTCTGGTTGTTATACATAAACCTCATGGTCAATTGGTGCATGCAGATAAGCAGTCTCAATGTCCATTTGGTGCAAGATTAGATTTTCTTGGGCTGATTTTTGCATAACCACTCTCACACTTGTCATATCAGCTGTTGGAGAGAATGTTTCATCATAATCAGTCCTTGGTTTCTGACTGTAGCCTTTAGCAACAAATCTCGCCTTGTATTTTTCAGATCCATGACTGTCTCTTTTAAGTGTGTACTCCCATCTGCCTTCAACTGGTTGTTTTCCTTGTGGCAGCTGAGTGAGAATGTCTGAAAGAATGGTGAAAGTCTTGTTCAACTCTCTTGATTTCATCTCTTTGTCCATTGCATTCTTCCATTGCATTGATTTAGTTGATGTCACAGCTTGCTGGTAGGTTTGCGGTACGTCATATACTGCTCTATAGCAAAAGTCTATGCATGTTTGCAGTTTGTCCTCCAGATTATCAACCTCAAAATCCTGTAAATGAGCTGGCCTCCTCCGAGTTCTTGATGGGTTCCTTGTGATTAAAGTCTCCTCAGTCTGTTCAGGCAAAGTCTCTGAAGTGTCATTCTAAATGTCCTGGTCTGACACATCTTTCATATTTTCATCAGCATTTCTCTCACTGTAGATCTTAGGACCCATGACCTCATATTCTGTATGTGTCTTAGATGTTTGTGTCTCTTTTTTCTCTTGTTGTCTTGGCCGTGAACTTCACTAACCTCTGCTTTTGGATCTTTCCTGTGTTGGGGTAGTATACTAGATAAGCTGGACTGTTTCTGTCGTAGCCAATGATAACACTCTCTCTTCACATCTAGAGTCAAGTTTGCCTTTTTCTTGTTTGTAAGCAAAACATGTGGATCCAAATTTCTGTATTTTGGAAACATCTGGCTTCCTTGTCTGCAAATAACTCATATGGCGTTTTCTTTGTGCGTCTACAGTAGCACCTGTTCCTTTCGTAAGCTGATATCTGCATTGCATAGTTCCATAACTCGTCTGGTAACTTGCTCTCTATTAGTAAACATCTGGTCATGTCACAGAGTGTTCTCCAGCCTCTCTCTGCTGTACCGTTCTGATGAGGTGAATACGGTGCAGATGTTTCATGTCTGATCTTATTCTTTGTCAACAGTGCTTGAAATTCTTGACTCATAAATTCAGTGCTGTTATCTGAACGAATGCACTTGACTTCTCCATAACTTGCAATGTTTGCCAAAAACTTTTCTGTGGCTTGTACCGTGTCTGCCTTAGACTTTAGAAAGTATACCAACATAGTACCAGAGTAGTCGTCTGTAAAAGATTGACAATATCTTTTTCTTTCTCTGTGTTTGCATAGGGTCAGCCAAATCAGTGTAAATCAGCTCTAGAGGTTTTTCTGCTTTTCTGTCCACTTCTCTGTTTCTTGTCTGTGTACATTTTCCCTTTATGCAAACTTCACATAGTGTCACACCGTGCGGGGATGCGGAGCCAGATGGAAACACCAGGAGCCAGGAATAAAACACAAAACACATATTTAATCAAATCAAAACAAAACAGGTATACAGTACTACAGAAACCACAACGTAACTTCAAGAATGGATAAAGAAACTGGGGAACAAATGACTATTTAAAGGGAGTGACTAATTACAAGGTGTTACAAGGTGACAGGTGTACACAATCAAGGAAACAAGGGGGAAGTCCAAATATGGGCAGGGACAAACCAAAACAACAAAGAACAACAGGGGGAAACAAAGGGAGAAACCAACATAAGTCCATGTGAGGGGGGAAAAACAATGGGAAAACAGTACAAAACAGTCTATGAACCTGACACATAGCCAGTTTTGCCTAGCTGTATTTCCGTTTATCTTCATGCCTCTAACCCACTCTTGCAACTTCTGAAAATCCTCATAGTTGCAGTGACCCAAAATTTCATGCCAAGTTTGTAAATCGTGGCACACTTTGCACTAGTCGACATTTTCTTCAATAGTTGGCAAATAGTACAGATTTCCACTCTCGTGGATATTAAATTTGCTAGCGTCTTTGGTACTCATGCGACTTTTCCTCTTACAAAGATGATTGTCACTTCTCCATATGCTGCTCTTGCTGCAGAGAAAATGTTGTGTGGGTAAGAAGGCATGTACAGTGCGTCCTTTGTTGTGCTCTGTGTTGTCCTCCACTGTCAACCAGGAAATAAATCACTGCCGTTCCTCTTTGTTGTGCCATTCCACTGCACTTTGTCCTGTCAGCTAGTTCCACTGAACGAGTCTTAGGTTGAAAAAAGTTCTTGAACTTTGTTATGTCGTTCACAATTTGAGATGTTGCCCCAGCATCTACCATGATACCTTTCTTCTTCACGTTGTGCTGTGGTCTTTCATATTCTGAGTGTTCAGCTTTAAAGAGATGATCTTGGGCATCTTCACATTCATCTGTAACCTTTCTGGCACCATCTCGGTCATCCTTTTTCTTGCACAGGTATTCTGCATGTGTGCTATTTTTACAGTGATTACACCACATTCTTTTGAAGCATTTTCTTGCTCTGTGTCCTTTTATTTCACATTTGTAACACGTCAAAAATCTGCATCTTCATCTTTCCTATCCTTCGTGTGTGATTTGTGAAAGCCTTGTCCTTGTCTTGTGTGAGTCTTCATCACATTATCTGTAGTATCAACTCCGTTCATTTTCTCTGCCTCCTCATAAACCCCAAGTCTTCTTTTAAAGTCTGTAAACGTAACACTGTTCTCATTTTGTGTTATCCCTGCTGAAAAAAACAGCATATGCTGGTTAGGTATGTTTTGGTGCTGGGATGATGGTTTTAGCTGGTTTATGCTGGTCCTTAGCTGGTTAATGCTGGTCCTTTGCTGGTTAATGCTGGTCCTTTGCTGGTTGATGCTGGTCCTTTGCTGGTTAATGCTGGTCATTTGCTGTTTGATGCTGGTCCTTTGATAGATGTTAAAAGCCTTGACCAGCAACATGACCAGAATAAACCAGCAGTCTTATCAGTTCAGCATAACAATCGGCATTCTTCAGTCCATCTGCGGCTAGTTGTTCAGCTTTGCATCAGTAGGCTTATGCAGTATAGTCCCTTTTAGATTTAGACTGTGCAAATATCCAAGAAATCTTGTTTCCCAAAGATCGTATTTATCTTCCAATCTGTCAAACAGAAACTGCGGCGCTAGAAATCCTGACGCTCTGCTTACCATTTTTACTCTCTTTTCCTTTTGCACGCGTAATATGTCGTGTTAACTTACTCAATGAGGATCGTTTGTCCCGGCGACTGTGCCCATAACCTGTTAAGCTTGAGTGCGTAGCTCACTTTCATTCAATTATGAAGACAAAACGAATCGTCTGAACTGTGTTTATTCTTCACTCTTTTCATGCACTCTCTGTACAGCATGCGACTCGGACATAAACACTTCCGCTTCAAAAACGTAGTGACATAAAGCACGTAAACAACATGACGTCATCAATACAGTATCATAATACTTTCAAATATAAAACAATTAGGCAATTTTGATACATCGAGTAAGAGTGTAAATCCTATAACAGTGCAAACCACTGTACATAAATTTACATATATTCAGTTTAGTTGAGTGTTGTCATAAGATGAGTAAACATGTTGACGGTCAAAATTGTGACCGGTGGGATAACAGTGAACTTAGGTAAACAATATAAATCCAATGCAGCTGTTAGTGAAGATTGCACTAAAATGTTGCAATGACAAAATATTGCACTAAATCAAAAGTTCAAATGTTACAAATAAGTTACAAAATTGATGTTGCAACACTGGTAGCACTAATATAACAATTTGATATGTTACAATAAAGTGAGAATTTTGAAATACATTGATGATTATATTTTTTTGTCATTTATCTCAGTATTCCTTTCAATATTGTACACGTTTTTTTTTTTTTTTTTTTTTTTTTTTTTGCATAATAGTAACCCTAGAAAGTGATCAAACTGTTTAAAATTTAGCTGGGCTAAGATATATAACCAAGTTTATAGCTGCAGAAATATGTTAATTTGGTATACACGTTATCTCACCGGTCACAATTGTCACTGACTATAAAACAAAATTTTTCACACACTTTTCCATAAAAGTTTCCAAAAATAATTACTGATTATTTCAAAGGGTTACTTATGACAAATGATTTGGATATTTTCATGTCTGGGAAAAATTTGGGATTAAACGGGTTCAAAGTCATCATAATCCATGTACTTCTTTTTTTTTTTCATATTGTAATTTTAATTATTATTCTTGCTTATTTTTTTTCTTTGTACAGCACAGTGGTTAACTTTTGTTGTGTTTATTTGTGCTTTGTAAATAAATTGTAAGATTTTTAAACAAGAAATTAAAGGCTGGTGTAAATAAGGGTGAAATTGTACTCTGATTAAAACTAGGTCATTAATGTGTATAGCTATATAAAAGATAATATTTTGTTTTTATTTCTTTGTTTATAGTTTTACTTATAATAATATTAGATCTGCAGAATGTGACACTGTCTGTGTTTTTTTAGTGTGGATCATGGAGGAGAGTTCAGGATTACACCGGGACTACACAAATGTATGTCTACATACACATCTTTAGTGATTTTGTTGTTGTTGTTGTTGTTGTTGTTGTTGTTGTGTTATACATGTCTCTGTTCTTGTGCTTAGATGCCTGTTTTCTAACACTGGATCCAAACACAGCAAACACTCGTCTTATTCTGTCTGAAGGGAACAGAAAGGTGACACATGTGGAAAAGAATCAGCCATACCCAGATCATCCAGAGAGATTTGATGAGTGTTTTCAGGTTCTGTGTAGAGAGAGTCTGCTTGGACGTTGTTACTGGGAGGCTAAATGGAGTGGATGTGGTGTTATATCAGTGACATTTAAAGGAATCAACAGAAAAGGAAGTCACGATTGTCGGTTTGAATACAATGAAAAGTCCTGGAGTCTGGAGTGCTCTGATAACAGATTCACTGTCTATCACAATAATAAGAGAACTGACATACGTATCTCTTCACTCTCCTCTAAGAGAGTAGGAGTGTATGTGGACGTGTCGTCTGGCACTCTGTCTTTCTACAGTGTCTTTGACCCACACAAACTCACTCACTTGCATACATTCTCCTCCACATTCACTGAGCCCGTCTATGCTGGATTTGGTGTTTATGGCTCTTCAGTGTCTTTGTGTGAGATCAACCTGTAAACAAAAAAATTAGATGTAGTACACACACACTTGACTGAACATACTCATACTCATCTTTGACACACACATTTATGCATCAAAGAAAAATTGTAAACCTGATCATATTTGTTGATTTAACTTTCAAAATATATATTTTTTGAACATCTCAACAAGGAATCAGCAGTATAGTAATGTTTGATGTAATGTTTGTTGTATAATGGCACTGCCCTTGTCATGTTATTCACAGGTATATTTTCTTTTAAATCTATAATTTTAGGGTTGAAAATTTATTTTTTTTGTCATTATCTCCTCTTTCTTATCAAAAGCTTATTTTAATATTTGCAAGATCACAGAAGTGCTGGCAGTATTCATGGTCTATTGGAAGCAGAGGTCGCTTTAACCAAAAATTGTCTGTCATATACAGAATTTTTTTTATCAGTGACGTAAAAATCTGAATCTCTTTGACAGATTACACAGAGGGTGATATATTGTAACTTTTAACTGTAATTCCCACCCCTGTACAGTTGGTGGTGAGTTCGCTGCAGTGTGGGAGCAGAGCATGGGATCCAGAACAAAAATGAAACTGTAACAGATCTTTTGCTATGCCTTTGATTATGGACAGGTGAGCTATAGTGATCTATCACGCCACATTAAATAATGGTATTTGTTGCTTGAATTTCCTAATTAAATGGACAGAATTTGAAATCAGAGACTTTTTCATATCAAAGTAACAAAGCACAAGTATCTGATGAACGTTGTATCACTATCACTATTGCACTATCCTGAAATAAGCAGCATGATGACATTACACAAACAGTATACTGCCATTGCTAAACTTTCAATTAATGCTCATTGGAAACAAAACTTAAAGGGATAGTTCACCCAGAAATGAAAAGTTGATGTTTATCTGCTTACCCCCAGGGCATCCAAGATGTAGGTGACTTTTTTTCCTCAGAAAAACACAAACAAAGATTTTTAATGAAAACCGTCTGTCAGCCATATAATGGACATAGATGGGCACCAGACCTTTAAAAGTAAACAAAAACCTGCACAGACAAATCCTAATTACACCCTGTGACTCGTGACGATACACTGATGTCCTAAGACACGAAACGATCGTTTTTTTGTGAGAAACTGAACAGTATTTATATAATTTTTAACCTTTGATCCACAGCCACGTCCATCTGTCCTGAGCACGAGTTTAGCATCCAGCTCGTTACACGTGAATTCTCTATGGCTCTGGTAGACGCAAACACCGCAAGGGGAAATTAGTGAAAAGTCCCGGATGAGTTTGCGCAAGCAAATGTAATCTTTTAGCTTTAAATCGTTTTAAACAATCAGGATAAGCAGAAGTAATTAGCATTTTGAATAGCCGCTATACCCACAATGTCTGTGCTCTATGTAAACAATGAGTGTTGTATTCATGCAACAGATCGCTTCCGGCGTTTGCGTATTCTACACCAGAGCGCGTTCACATGTCAAGCCGGATGCTAAACTCAAGGTCAAGGTCAAGTTTATTTATATAGCACCTTAAAAGCAACGAGTGCTGACCAAGGTGCTGCACAACCAAAAATCAACTAACAAAGCATTAAGACAAATAGAATATAAAATCATTGAAAAATAAATAAGAAATGCAAACATCACAAGACAATACAGATACAACATAATATCTTCAAATTAAACAAAAGCCTGAGAAAAAAGATAGGTTTTAAGAGACGATTTAAAATAAGATAATGTAGGGGATGATCTGATAGATAAGGGCAAAGAATTCCAGAGCATAGGACCATGAACCGAAAAAGCCCTGTTCCCTTTAGATTTTAACCGAGATTTTGGGACAGTCAATAACAACTGGGAGGATGATCTAAGCGTTCTAACAGGGGAATAGCAATGGAGGAGATCTGAAATGTAAGTGGGGGCAAGACCATGAAGTGCTTTAAAAACAAAAACTAAAACTTTAAAATCAATTCTAAACTTAACAGGTAACCAGTGGAGTGAAGCTAACACAGGGGTGATGTGCTCCCTCTTTTTTACCCCTGTCAGAAAACGAGCAGCAGCATTCTGCACTAACTGTAGCCGAGATAATGAAAACTGGTTGATTCCAGCGTAAAGAGCGTTGCAATAGTCCAACCTTGTTGAAATAAAAGCGTGAATAACAACTTCTAAGTCTTTAAAACTAAGAAAACTTTTAAGCTTGCGAAGCCCCTTAAGCTGCAGGAAACTGGCTCTAACTACAGAGTTTATTTGTTTGTCAAATTTGAGTTCAGGATCAAAAATGACTCCCAAATTTTTTACTTTATTACGAATGTTTTCTTCAAAGGGGCACAATGAAGGTCTCAAATTATGTAAATGATGAGAAGGGCCAAACAAGATAGCTTCAGTCTTTTTTTGATTCAACTGTAGGAAGTTAATTGCCATCCAATTCTTAATGTCCTCTAAGCAAGCCAGTAAGGAGGACAATGAATCTGAACCTGATTCTAGAGGAAAATAAAGCTGAGTATCATCAGCATAAATGTGGTATGAAACTTGATGAGACTCAAATATATGACGAAGCGGGAGCAAATACAGAGAGAATAAAAGTGGACCTAGGATAGAACCCTGAGGTACCCCACAAGTGATGGGAACTGAGTTAGATGAAAATTCACCGATTTCCACCGAGAAACTCCTATTTGTGAGATACGATACAAACCAGTCTAATGCAGTACCACAAATACCAACCTCAGAATGTAATCTTTTTAACAAAATGTGGTGATCTACTGTATCGAAAGCTGCACTCAGGTCCAGTAGCAGAAGAATAGTGCATTTACCTGAGTCTGCAGATAACAAGAGATCATTTACTACTCTTAGAAGAGCAGACTCGGTACTATGTTTTGCTCTAAAACCAGACTGAAAGGGATCCAGAATATTATTAGACGTTAGGTAAGGGGAAATCTGGTTTAATACAACCTTTTCCAAAACTTTGTGCAGGAAAGGCAATTTTGAAATTGGCCTATAATTATTTAAATCAGTGGGATCAAGATTTGTTTTTTTGAGCAAAGGCTGGACCACGGCATGTTTAAGACAAGAAGGGACAGTACCTGTCTGTACAGAGCTATTAATAATAGAGAGAAAGCTGGGCAAAACAGCTGGCAGGACATCCTTCAACAGCTTTGTAGGAATAACATCACAAGAGCAAGTAGTTGATTTCATATTTAAAATAGTGTCTGACAACTCAGAAAGTGAGATGGCTTGAAAATTTGGAAACACAGAGGAGCTAGTATTTTCATAGTGAGGCTTCTGGGATACATTACAAGAAATCTGCACCCTAATAGAAGCAATCTTGTTAATGAAGAAGTTGCAAAACTTCTCACATAACTCCAAACTAGGATCTAGGAACTCGTGCTCAGGAGAGATGGACGTGGCTGTGTATCAAAGGTAAAAAATTATATAAATACTGTTCAGTTTCTCACAAAAACCGATCGTTTCGTGTCTTAGGACATTAATGTATCATCATGAGCCGCAGGGTGTAATGTGCATGTTTTTGTTTACTTTTAAAGGTTTGGTGCCCATCCACTCATATTATTTGGCTGGCAGACTGCACTGGTTTTCGTTAAAAATCTTTGTTTGTGTTTTGCTGAGGAAACAAAGTCACCTACATCTTCCCTGGGGGTCAGCAGATACTAGGGCTGTAACGATACGCGATATGAAACCGAAATTGCGACACTCAGATCCACAATCCTGTGTCGCGGTGTGATAAGGGAGAATCGCGACACACCCCGTGACTACCTTTCCAATCATGTGACGCCTGCCTGCAAAAGTTGAGCTAGTTGAAGAAGAACGTGAGGAAACATGGCAACCAATCCAGAGATTGTGGACCCTCCCTCCTCATTTATGTCAGCAGTTTACAACATTTTGGAGCTGTATGATCCATAAAATACGGAGAAAGGCTATTAATAAAGAAAAATAAAAAACAGAAAATGCATGTAGTATAGCCTGTGCAGTAAAAATACAATTATGTGTAAAATGTCATAGTAAACTGTGTCTGATATGAAAACTACGCTAGTCATTGTCCCATAAAATGACAAATAGCAAATAACACATAGTATTTTCATTACGTTTCATTTATTTTGTTTTTGTAAAGTAAAATGAGACCTTGTTGTTTGCAATACGTTTACCCCGAGACCGCGTCTCGAACACCAGCTCGACCGCAAAACACTTTCACTATGAGAGAAAGCGGCAGCCACGCAGAGATTCCACCGTTTGACGCGTCCATGTGAAAGGGCTTTTAAACGGTCTTCAGACAGCGTGAACACAAGAAAGGGACCCTTTGAGAGCAGCGTCAGCGTGTACCGGATTGAGTCCAAAGAGCAAATACCCGACAGATAAATATTATTCCACCGTTACGACAATTTTAGCGGGTCACCCGTCGGATAGGACTTTGTTTCGCACACACATAGAATCTTGCATCGCTAGCAGGTTTAAAGAATTTGACATCTTGACAATTTTATCACTATCATGTTAAATAAAATTAAAAAATCAGTGACAGACAGACCTTATCAGTTGTTAATTTTAATACAGAAGATTTTTATTAAACTTTAAAATGTGACCTTGTATGTAAAACTATGAAAGCTATTGAATTTTTTTTTTTTTTTTTATAAATCTGTTATTTGATTTTCAGTTTCATGTTTTAATTTTTGTTCAAAATATCGTGATACGTATCATGTGACCTAGGCATATCGTTACACCCCTAGCAGATACACATCAAATTTTCATTTTTGGGTGAACTATCCCTTTAAAACTCAGATTAAATACTAAAGAAAAGCAAAGAAACAGTAGTCAATGCACAGCTGCAGAAGGCAACATTTAAAGTGTATCAAAAACGTTCTAATTAAAGTTGTTCTAAGACAAGAATGGGTATTTTTTGGTTTTAGGACAACTTTGATGAAAGGTTTCAATCCACTTCAAATGTTTACTAGTATAGTTCAAACCCAATCTTACCTGTAGCAGAACAACAAAAGAATCAGACTCACCCATTTTCTCTCCCACAGACCAATTATCTGTTTGTAAACATCCGGGATGCGCGCGCATCTTGGTTGCAGAAAACCCGGGAGACATAGCGTTTACGAACAGGAAATTACACGGATACGGTACAAACCAGTTTGATTCTAAAATATTATAGATTATTTTGATTAGATGTTATTTTAGAAATGTTTACCGCATATTACAACAGCTTGTCACCCAACGATATGAACAGTTATTCAACGAAATTAATGTTAGTGAGTGGGATAGGTCTGACAGATCCGTTTGCCATAGAGGTAATCGTGTACCCAAATCAAGTAAAGTGCAAATTACATGTATATAGCATGCCTCAACAGGCTTCACAACACAATGCAGACATAACAAAAACGATCTATGTCTAACAAATTATCTTTACAAACATGATGTGACATTACTTGCCATACATTCTCTGAATTTTGATGCCTGCAATTTAATCCCTTAGCAACTAAAGAGACAATATTTACATCTAATATTTAATTTTTGCATTGCTTTTGTTTATTTCACACTGGGTTGAGTACGAAAAGACAGAAGGGACGAAGTCGGGATGATTGAAGTCCATGGATACCTCTCCTGTACAAAAAGTGTATTCTAACGTTAGTGTTTGACAGTAGGATAGTTCGCTATAACTTATTAGCCAAGTTCTAACGTTACTAGCCAAGCTTACGAGACTAGCCGTGTACCCACTGCACAACACGACATTTTCACGGTTGTCTTTTCTTCTTTTTCTGATTTTTCTTTTGGGTTTTATGCTGCGCTCCAGGCAGGTTTTTGAGTTTGTAAATCACAACTTCAAATCACGACTTATGACTTTGTAGCGTTCCAGGCAAGCCACCCCAAACTGCCTGAGTGCATTAATTATTATTACATTATTATTCATTTGATTGCAACGTCCTAAAGTCTATTTTTTCACTGTGTACCACTTGCATAAACACCGCACCCGTAGGTGCTTACATAGTGGTTTCGGGGGCTATGTCACGTCAGAACTCGGAACTGAGAGTACATCGATCTAGTACGAGTTCACGAGTGGGAAGTCACGGGTTTGACTGCCGTTTGGATGCACTTTCACGGGTAGAAGGTTGGAAAAACATGAGTAACGGGTTGCCTGGAACGCGGCATTATAGCGGTTCTGGTCGTCTTTTGCAACCGACATGCGCAGTTGAACCAGCGTGACGTATGTGTGACGTAGGCTGATAATTGGTCTATACTGCAAACTAATGGCAGGTGCTGATTAATTAGTATGTTTGTGTATGAACATTCTCACATTTGAATCTGAGTCTTCTAAGTGAGGGCAGTATGTAATATACACTGTTAAAAAAAACTGATTTTACAGAAAATAACTGTAACTTTTTTACAGTGGTTTTCTGTTATTTCAAGTTACATTCAAAACATAGTAAGATTACTAACAATATCTGTAAACTAACAACTTGACTGTTATTTTAGGCCCTTTTTCATTAAAGACAAATTACAGTATTTTTTCTTTTTTATACAGAAAAAATACTGTATTATTTTTACAGTATTTTTTGTGTGATTTTAAATTATGTTAAAAACTTTGTAAAATTAACAACAATATCTGTAAATTAACAACTTAACTGTTATTTTAAGTATTATTCCATTAATGACAAATTACAGGAATTCAAATTTAAAAAAAAAAATTATTGTATTTTTTACAGTATTTTTTCTGTTTTCTTAAATTACTTACACATTGATGTAAAATTACAAAAACACTCTGTAATTAAATAATGTAGCTCATTAAGGTTTATGTCCATACTAACAATTTAATGTTCTTTTTGTAATTTGAAAGTAAATCTTATTAGTTTTATATTTAGGTGTATTTTACATTAAAACTCTGTGATTTTAAATAAAACAGAAGTAGAATAAATAGAAAATAGAAAATCAGTCTTAAAATCCACAAATCCTGTAACCATGCAATAAAAATGTATTGCATTAAAAATGGTTTATTTTTATAAAGAACAAACTAACCAATAAGTGCATAACCAGTGAGTGTATAATTTTTTTGCAGAAGTCGTGTCAAAAAGCAATACCACAGTAGTCCAAATGACAATACGTGGCAGTCGCAGTCCTCTCTGGTGGAATATACAGTATGTTAATAATGTAGTGTGAGGAGCAGGACATCATTTAAGTTGTTAAACGCTCAGGACACTAGTATCCCGAATTCACTAATCACTATCACTTTTCCTTTTTAAAACACGCATTACCAGCGGAAACACGGCAAGTCGTAATCTATGACGGTACCGGCGACAGCCAATGAGCGTTTGATTATCGCTGCCATTAATTATTCTAGCCAATGACCAGTAGAGAGCCGTTTCCCGGTCAAATTTGAATATGCTGATCGGCTTCTTGTACAGTCTGCTTTAGTTCGGTCGCTCCGACTCCGCTCTGACTGTTTAATTCATATTTTGAGCGAGTTTTGATTGTGGAATGAAGATTGAGAACAAACAAACGCGAATATGGAATTTTACCAGCAGCTAAAGATCATGCAAACTGCAAAAGGTAAGTATCCTTTACTATTATATAAAGTTCTATAGACTGTAACGCTAGTTATATTAAAGCTGTAGTCTACGATGTTGAAAATCAGTCGAGAAAGCCTGAATTTTTAAAAAACTCATCCCGCCCCTCCACACGCACACCCCTCCCCTCTGTGCTACCTGATCCCTCCCACCGGGAAACGACCTGAACAACGTCACTCAGTCAAGCAGGAGTAAACATGGAACAGAGATGTACCATGTGCGATGTCGGATTGCTTAGTCGCTTCAATCTAATGACCTCGCTAATGACACATCATATGTAAAGTTAACTTTCGACACTTGAACGTAGTTGCTTCTTCAACAATGCAATGTCACCATTGTCCTAACAAAATAGCTCAGAGGCACACGTTTAAGTTCACGCACACGCAAGATTTGCAACACATGCAATGTTCTATCGGCTCGAACAGAAAACCGCTGACGTTAGGCATACTGAAATAGTCAAGCACTTCAAGAAATATAATTACTTTGACCCGCGATAGGCGATGCTGAACGGCTAACATTCCAATGCAGACCGGTAGCATGATCATGTTGTCAGACTGATAAAAAGCTATTTATGTAATACACCATAAAAGTATAAATAAATGCTTAAGTTACCTGCTAAACAAAAAGTCAGACATGTCAGCGTCGGTTTTAAGTCCAAGGTTTCTCTGAAGCTTCCACCAACGGGCAATGGTGGACCCTATATTGATTCGGCTTTGAGTCCGGCGTTTTTCACATTTTTTTTTTTTTTAAATCTCTGCTCTTTCCTCAATTGACTTTCTCTTTCTTCCAACCTTGACGTTTGGGGCGAGCAGGGGCCGCTTGCTGCTGTCTGTTGGTTTTTCTCCATTGCTGAGTTGATGCTGCCTAATTTCGCGCGAAATTTCATGTCGCAGGAGGGGGCGGGGTGGAGACGCGAGTGGAGCAGGGGATTGGATGAGAGCAGTTAACCAATGTAAGCTGTCCGGCCGGACAGCTTACATTGGTCAATTTTTCTGCGGGTGTACACCCAATAGAGTGAATGGATTTTTTTCATTCTTTTTTCTCTTTATATTATTAGGATTGTACTGTAGAACCATAACCAGCGTCTAAACGAGGTTATTAATAATGAACAATCTTTGAAATTGTAGACCATAGCTTTAAGATACAGTTTACTGAAGTGATATACTAATCGCGATTACTTATCTTAGTATCCTACCAGTGTGTGCTACTGTGTTTTGTTAGTATGAGCTAACACTGTTAGCTGCGGCTACGCGGTAACCTTATATTTGTCTTGCAGAATATATAAAGTGAAAGAAATCTGCACATCACTTGAATTGTCAAATACAGACAGTTTACTTAAGATTTAATTGACCTAAATAACGTTACAGTCGCTAATGTTTTGAGTCAAGATTAACAAACCCAGTTAGGTGTCAGTTACTGGATCTGTGTATTTTGTTCTTAAAGTTACAGCAGTATAATTAAGCCTAACCAGCAGTCATTCTTAATTATAATCAAACACTGAAGAGAAAATCATTAAATGTACTTAACTTGCCTTTGTATTAGTCCTATTGTTTGTAACATTAATTTGCTACTTTGATCGTATGTTGAATGAAATACAATATAATAAATAACTAACGTTATACTGTAATATACTACTATTGTGAAATGATATGGTCATATCGTGCACCCATCCTAGTTTTAAGATCAAACTCACAAATTGTGACAGAACTTCAAAATGAGTAAACTAAGAACACTGTTATGTGAACTCATCTGACAGAGAGAGGACCTGAGTGAAAGCATGATCATTGGACTCCATGGAGAAGAATACTAGATGTAAACCAGGATTTTGGATCAGCTGTGTAGATTTGTTTTGGAGCTGGTGAGTACATTTTCGCAAGCCCTTGTCTGTCAGTAAGTAAATAATGTCTTATCAAACAAATTAATTTTTATTTAATTGATTGCTTGTGTGTGTGTTTCCCCTTATGATCCAGAAGTTTTGGGAATGAAAATCTTCTACTACATGATCTTCAGAGGAAGTAAGTATTCATTTCTAACATTAAGACACACTAACATTAATTTATTTTTAAAGGAATGTTCATAGTTTTTTTGTTTTAAAATTTGTTTTTGTTTTGTTTTTTACCCCCAGCTGATTCAGCTGATTCCTGGCCATTTGGAGGAGGACTGCTCTTCATCTGGTGTGTCTGTCACTTCTGGTGCAGAGTCATGGACCTTTTGTTGTATGTTTTGGTTTTACTTATTATCCCACTACATTAATTATCAGAGCTACAGTGGTGCCCAAAATTATTAGAACACTAGTATTTTAACTACCTTAACTAATGGTTTAAACTTAGTTATTTCTATCATTTGCTATAGTGTGTCAGTATGAAATATCAGTTTACATTTCCAAGCATTCATTTTGCCATTAATTATAATAATCAGTGAAACAATAAGTATGAAAACAAACAGCGCTTCACACAGAGGTCTAATCTCATCATTTAAATCCAGAAGAACTGTGGCAACATCTCCAAGATGCTTAAAGAAACCTACCTGCAAAGCAGTACTGTTAAAAGTTTTAAGCACTTGTGTACAAATTCTGTAAAATGAGAATGTTGATAAAAATATCATAAATGTTTTCTTTATCAATTAACTTCTTTTAACTAAATTAAATCAACATTTGGTGTGACCATCATCTTGTGTTTAAAGCAGCTTTTGCACTAGGTTCACTTGCGGATAGTTTTTCAGGTTTGCAGGTGGCTCTCTTGAAGCATCTTTGAGACGTTGCCACAGTTCTTCTAGATTTAACCTGTCTCAGTTTGTTCTGTTTCTTCATGTCATTCTGTGCAGAATGGATGATGATATGATCAGATCTCTGTTTGGAGCACTGGCTGTTGTCAAACAAAAATCTTACTGGATTATTACATTTAATGGCAAAATTAATGTTTAGAAATATAAAATAAATTACCCATTGAAACACTACAGCAAAAGATAGACATGACTGAATTAAAATCATTTTTAGCTGGTAAAAATACTAGTGTTCTAATAATTTTGGACACCACTGTATTTGGAGCCCATGGGAGTCAGTAGAATATTGTGGATTAAAATAAAATGATATCGATGAGATAGAAATGTATTTTCAGTTAAATTTCACCTCGGAGCTCTGAATAACTGGTAATGAAAAATTCTAAATCTAAATTTACATCTGAAACTAATAAAATTGTTAATCTTGACAATTTTGTAGATGTATTGGTTTTGTATTTATTCAGTTTTAAAGGACTAGTTCAATTCTGATACAAATATTTCCTGCTGATAGTTTACTCACCCCTCTGTAGAGAATTTTGGTTAGCTCAAAGAATTTAAGATGATCAATATATGTGTGTATATGCATGAGACTGTTTCTCTCATCACATATACACAGCAAACTCCACCAGGTCTTATGACCAATGAATAGGATGAAATGAGTTATTTAAAACATACATTTCAGTCAGGGAAAGTAGTTTAACTCACAGGAAATCGTGTATAATAATCGTCATTAAATATACGCGATTTCCAGTTTCTGATCAGTAACAGTAATAACGATATCGACTGGTTTCTTTGTCCAGCAAATTGTTCAGTGATACCCATTACTCTGACGTTGGCCCGTCGTCACGGCAACGCATTTTTACTAACCAGAACGGAGTTAAAACAATTGAACAGAATAGGGCTTAAGGTAGCAATATGAGATCGAAACAGTTTAAGTGACTTTGTAATGTAAGCATTCAGCACAGAGAATCATTATATGTGAATATATGGTTGTTTATTAAACTATTCTACTTACAAACGATCGCACATAGACAAACGTACATAAAACACAAATAGACAGAGAACGCGTGAGAGAGAGAGAGTAAGAGAGAGAGAGAGAGAGAGAGAGAGAGAGAGTAAGAGAGAGAGAGACAGAAAGTGAGTTTGCAAAGGGACAGGAATGAAACGGTTCTGAACATCCTGAAATCGTTTCTTTTATAAAACGCCTTAAACGCAGCTATCTACGTTTGTAGAAAGGACGGATACTTGCAAGCTTGTTGTTGTTGTGCATTGGTTCCGATTGTGTTCAGTTCAGAAAGTCCTTTCCAGTTCCTTGAGAGTATTGCAGGCCTCATCATCTTCTCCGCTAGGTGAGACCCCCCCCCCCCCCATGGATCTGGGGGAGGTGCGGGTGACGTGTCTTTGTGTGCCGAAGGCAAGAGAGAGAGTAAGAGATGAGGGAAGGTTTATAAACCTGTAGGTCGTTCACGCCCACAGTTGGACCTTGTCCAATCCGGTTGATCTGAGTTTTGGAGGGAAGATTGAAAGTCTTTGTCTCTCAAAATGTTGTTTCGCATGTGGAAGCTGATTGGTTGTTTGGTCACAAAACTTTCAAAAGTTCAATAATACATATAAAGCAAGGAGTTATTAAGATGCCACAAACATTAACATTTAGGGAATAATAAATGCTGCTCATAGACACCAAACATGATCTATGTATCTTCTCGTTTGACTGAGTGATTCTAAACGTGAGTCTTAGCATGCACAATAATTCACCTATTGCGGATTAATGTTTGAGGCCGACATACATAACAGAAACGACAATATAGGAAAAGGTAACACATTGATACGTGTACATTTCTATATAACTGTATGTGGGACTGCATGTCTGAATAAGGAAAGTCTATCTTTCCCTGCATTCCTGTAGGAGTCTTATCTTGATGGTGGGGGGATGAGCTGGATAGTGACCAAAGGTCTGGCTCATAGCACATAGGTGTTAATCATGGGGGAGAAGTCCTTTAAGGAATATAACTAGTTATAACTAGTAGGCTCCAGGCACTACATATCCCCTCTTTCGAACGTTGTTGTCCGTCCAACAGACAACAGCGAGCGACGTCAAAGGTGCGGAACAATCAGGCATGCACCCGGCACTCATGGCTGGAAGAGAGAGGTGGCTCTCTGGAGGTTGGTGCTTCAAGGAGTGGCTGTGGTGCCGTGGTCGGCGTTATCAGGTGTGATAATGTAGACAGTGGCAAGGTATGGGTCCTCGAGCTTTGTGCAACAGGTGTCGAGGCACTGTCACTTGTCATCCTGACCCAGGTTGGTCTGTGTCAGGTGGTTGTTATCTAGTATCTGTGGTCCCTGCAGTCTGGAATCGCTGGTTGGACTCACTTGTGAGAGGGCAGGTAGTTCCAGGGTTCGCAGAGAATTGTCGTAAAGATTTTGTAGTGTAAAGAAAGTTTCCGACGGACCCGGTTAGGGTGCAGGAGGGCAGCAGGTGTCTGTTATCCCGCTGTTTTGCTCAAATGTCATCAGGCGTCTGATGTTGGGGGTGTCGACACTGACTTGAGCGGGTCTGAGTGGTGTTGGTAGGGGTTTTGCTGTTGGGCCTGTGGGCCCGTTGCTCCATTCAACATTGTCTGGCTGCTCCTGAGGTGTCGGCTGGTCTTATGGGATGCTTTTTCCTTTTAGGAAGTCTAATGCGGTGTTGCGTTGGGCAAGGAGTCAGAAGTTTACCTTTCAGTACTTCTCAGTGGAGTTTCATTCAAGGAGCTCTTTGTTAGCATCAGAAACTCTGTTCTGGAAAAGCAGGCGTGTCCAGCTGTCCTTGTGGGTGTCGGTTAATTTTGGTACTCGGAGACTTGCAGGTTCAGTTCATTTACCTCCTGTCTGAGGGTGTGGGCCAAGGAGAAGACGATGCTGCTCAGCTCCTGGTTGTCCAGGCTGGATGTGAGTTGTCCATTTGTCGCAGTCCTGCTGTTCCTTTCTCTGCCATTGCAGGCCGTTGGCTGCTTTAGGCTGAAGGATACCGTTCTCTGTACTCTGCTGAGTCTCCAGTTGGTCCTGGTGAGTGGCAGGGCTGGATGTCCGAGACACGCTGGTTCACAGTTCCTATTGTGAATCTCGCTGGCTGCGGCATGCTTTTGGCTTCCTGCGCTCTTTGGATGCAGGTGTCGCACTCGGGCATGTTTCACTGAAGTACTGGTGAGCAATGTAGGTGGTGACACGGGTGGTCTCTTAGTTGACACGGGTGTCGTTTCTGGTGCCATCTGGTGGTAAACGTTCACAGATGTTTCTCGTCGACTTGCTGTTTTGCATCGTAGAGAGGCTGTGTCGTTTGAAATCTGCTGGTTTCGAGCTGGCATCAAACTTAGCATATTCTGATGTCCTCTGTTACTGCATGCTTGGCAGTGCGCCACTTTTGCATTGGTAGTGGCTTTGGTACTCTGGTGTATTCTGCACGGTGCATCTTGGGCATACATCAGCAATGACCCCCCTTTGTTCCTGGAAAGCTGGGAGCTGTGGCGGTGTTTGGTTATCAGGAACAAATGTGAGGATGTGTCATCTAGATGCGGCATGTGTGTGACATCACTGAGTTGTTTTCGGCTTAGTGCCTTAGTGTGGTCGGACAGTGCAAGGTTAAGTGTCAGCATTGCTTGGGAGCAGTGGAGGCTGCTTTAGCAGAGCTATTTTGTAGGTGGAGCCAGTGTGTATGGGTGTGATGCAGGCGGCGTAGCAGCGTGAGGGGTTTGCTTGTGGCTTAGAAGCGATGCTTGGGTTGGGTGGGTGGGTTTTTTGTTGTTGAAAACCTTAGGCAGCCACAAAATCCCTCAGTTTTTTCTGGGCCTTTCACTGTTCTTCCACGAATAGCATGTAATGTTCTTATTGTGATGGCAATGCTTGTCTGGAACAGTTGTTGATGCTCGTCTGTTTCAAACTGAGTGGTGTTGTTTGAAACTGAGCTTAGCCTACTTTGAGTCTATGCAGGTTAGTAATTTTCAGAGGGAGTTCTTGCGACTTGCTGTGACACAAGGGTTGATCCGATTGCCGTCACTCGTGCTGTGATGTCAGGTGGCCCGGCTTAAGGTGTTGCAGTGGGACAGGCTTGTCGTTTTCCACTAGGTACCTGCTCTGGGCGTGTCTTGCCTCGCTCTTTGGTCTATAAGCACATGGGTTTGTGTGCGTGGGACCCTTGGTCTGCAGGCATTGATAGTTATAAACATCACACGTTGGTGGCAAGTCTCTGTGATTCCCTCTGTCTTCTGGTGCGATTGGCACATCGCTGGATGGTTTGTGCAGCGCAGCTGTTGTCATCTGGGTGCTGGGCTCTGCTGAGAGCCTTGTACATGACATTAGTTCTGCATCATCGTCATATGTGGAGAGCAGCTTGGCACCACTTCTGAGTGGCCATTTTCCTTTAGGCTCTTCATGACGGAATTGTTTAAAGTCTTTGAAATACCTGAATGGTATGTACACTGCAAAAGATTACTTTTCAGAAAGGGGGTGTGGCTTCTAGAGTGGGCACTGCTTCACGTATTCCATTGAATGTGTGTGCAGCGTTAGGGTTTTAGCCACACTGTGTTTTGAGCCGAACAGTGACCCCTTTTGGTGAATGCAGGTAGTTCGTTCGCCAGAGTGTAAACATCTGGGAGTAATCTTATCTAGCAAGGCTTTCTCCCAGTTGAGGGAGTATCGTAGGGCTGTGAGAAACAGGAAGTAGCAGGTTTTGCATTGTCTATTCCAGGTTAAGTTCAGAGCACAGGTGTCCTCAGTGTTGGCCTGCACTGATCTCAGATCACTCCCACACAGTGATGTCGCTGCGTGTTCAGCTCCCATACACCACTGTATGTTTGTTCACCTTGGTCAGTCAGACGTCCCCCCTTGGCATGGGGCAGCTGGACAATCACTTTGCTAATCTTTATTGCCTTCTGGTGCTTGGCTGTTTTCCGGCGGTCTGTAGAGTCCGCTGAATCGAGCGATCGTTGACGGAAGAAGGCTGTAGCATTTGGGTGGTGACTCACAGTGTGATGTGGATATCTGAGGGGAAAGATTTTCTGGCGTTGATGCCATCTTCCCTTGGTGCCTGTCGCGTTGTCTCACGTAGGCTCAGATGCTGGTCGTAGCAGTCGTGTTCTTAGCTGCTGTATTCAGTTTTGACAGTTTTGACTGCTGGTACAAATGGCTGGGGTCCTGTTAGCTGGAGGTGGAGCTAAGCAGATCTGTCTCGTGGTCACACTGGGCAATGTTCTTGCTTAAAAGTCAATGTTTTGCAGACAGGCGTGTGTTGTAGCCTACTGCAGTGTTCAGGAAGACAGCGTTTTGTGGTGACAGCTGTCAGATTCCCGGCCAGCTTGCTGGCGTGTGAGGTGTGAACGGTGGGCTGTTAGGCCCGGGAGAGATTTTGTGTTGAGCTCTCCTGTTTGTTCATATTGTTATCTGCAAGCATTTGAGTTCTTTAAGGTGTGCTGGGTTCAGCTCACTTTGTGTTTCTTTGCGGAGTCGTTACTTGAACTTCGGCGTAGGCTGCTTGCAGGAGGCCTTAAAAGGCTTTGGCCGTGGCATGAGTGCTGCTGTCTGCCTGGGTCCATTGTAAAGGGAGCTTCCGCTGTTTAGGAGTGTTCTCCTGTACTGCTCTCTGCGCTCAGTCTGTGGGGGTGTTGCAGGCGTGTCTTGAAGCTTTTCTCCTCTCTCCTCGTGTAGGTCCTTGTCCTCTTCATCCGCTATCTCTGAACATCCAGATGGTCTAGGCGGTTCTGCGCGCTGTCCTGGTTCCGTCGTGGGTGAAGCTTTCTCCGCTGCGGCTTTAGTCAGACGATCTTGTTGAGGGCGTGGTCACTGATGGTCCGGGCTGTAGATGAGTTGATTGGTTCTCTGCAGCCGTAGCTCTTGACTGGATCGTGATCCATTCGCCTGTGTGCGTGGTCGTCCGGCTGTTCTCCGCTCAGGGGCTGTAGTCACTAGACCCAGGGCAGGATGGCATCTTTGCCTTGTCTGGACTGGATGGCGAGACTGGATGGTGACATGTTGACACAAATAGAGAGGGAGAGACAAAGCACAACGAGCCAATGCAAGTCCGTACAGAACTAATGAGCTAAAATGTTGCTATGTGTTGGCGCACTTAACTGATGTCATCAGATGGTGACGCAAACTAAACGCTTATTATCCTAGCTGTAAAGAAGGGGTCAGATAGTTTGTGTGGGTAAACACAGGAAACTATGAGTAAACTTAATGATGAGCGATTAACTTTAGAGCTATTCAGTTCATCGGTGTAGTTACCAAAAGATTTCACTGATGTTCAGACAGGTTCAGTCTCTAATAGGGAGAAAAATAAAAACAAAATCCATCAGAAAGAGAGGTATAAAGGGTTAAAGCAAAAGAGAGAAAATGAGCTGACTGCCAGCCCTGAGGTCAGTGACGGGGCCCACCGGGTGGGGGCGCTATGGAGTCGTCACACCTGGGAAATGGCAGAGCTGAGAGAGCAAAAGAGAGAAAGGCCCCCCTGGGATGGGCCGAATTACCCGGGGTAGTGAGAGTGCAACTTGATCGATTTGGTCAAAGTTTAAATTTAAATCAAGACTGTTTAATCAAAAATTTAAAATGAGCAAATACAATTATAATTACTAAAGGGAGAGTTGAATCTAAGGCGGTGAAATAATTAAAATTAAATCACACACAAAAAAAAACATACATTATGTTAATTATCATTATGGTTTAAATAACAATAATTAATAATGTAACATCAAAAGGAAAAGAGAAGGGAGAGACTGACTGGGACTATCTATAAGCGTTGTTGCTCAAAGAAAAAAAAAAAAAAAAAAAAAAAATGAAATCAGGCATAGGTATTGGAAGAGGTTTTAGACAGACTTCTATCTTTTAATAGAAGGAAATACCTTTTATGCGGGATTTCAGATTCCACCTTGTGTGGATTTGAACGCGCATCTAAGCGCAGTTACCATGGCGATGCGTTATTGCGGGTGTATATTTCTTGTGTCCGTTTTACTGAACACAGGTACATGTGTTTGCAAACTTTAACTTAATAGGATGCTTACACTATTAAAAGGTTGCTTAGTTACGATGCGTGCACCTTGATCTTGAGTCAGCCTGCTGACACAAGACTTGTGTGTGCTTTGCACAAAACAAATAAATAACACTCGATCAAGATTTGTACAGTAATAACGCGAAGTTGTTTACTATATTAAATCTATTCGATGAGCAAACGGGGTCAACCTAATCAGTTAGCTAAGTTGAGGTTTTAACCCAAAGGAGCAAGATAGCTGATTAGCATTGGAGTGCACATCAATGGCTAATCTATCTACACTCAAAATATAAAGATATGGCCTTTGTAAGGTGAAAGAGGAACATCGCTCAATCAACTTCTTCACGCAAAAATAGAGGGTTTCTTCGCTCAATTTAGGGTGGCTTTAAGACGCGCTATAAAAGATTTCTTCGTTTTATAGGGTCAATATATAAACTGCAGTTAAGTTACATCTTCAACAGCGGTTTAGTTTCTCTGTGCGAGAGGCTCAAACATCTGTGAAGGTGTTAAAGGTGGGCTTGGCCACACCGTTCTAACACACACACACACACAAACAAAAGAGACGCGAGTCGCGAGCCGAGTTTGAATAAACAAGCATGCAGACACACAAACTATTCCTGAGCTGCTCACATCACATAGTTTAAAACTGCCCCGCATTCTAACGCCAATTAATGTAGAGAATTTTGGTTAGCTCAAAGAATTTAAGATGATCAATATATGTGTGTATATGCATGAGACTGTTTCTCTCATCACATATACACTGCAAACTCCACCAGGTCTTATGACCAATGAATAGGATAAAATGAGTTATTTAAAACATACATTTCAGTCAGGGAAAGTAGTTTAACTCACAGGAAATCGTGTATAATAATCGTCATTAAATATACGCGATTTCCAGTTTCTGATCAGTAACAGTAATAACGATATCGACTGGTTTCTTTGTCCAGCAAATTGTTCAGTGATACCCATTACTCTGACGTTGGCCCGTCGTCACGGCAACGCATTTTTACTAACCAGAACGGAGTTAAAACAATTGAACAGAATAGGGCTTAAGGTAGCAATATGAGATCGAAACAGTTTACGTGACTTTGTAATGTAAGCATTCAGCACAGAGAATCATTATATGTGAATATATGGTTGTTTATTAAACTATTCTACTTACAAACGATCGCACATAGACAAACGTACATAAAACACAAATAGACAGAGAACGCGTGAGAGAGAGAGAGTAAGAGAGAGAGAGAGAGAGAGAGAGAGAGAGAGAGTAAGAGAGAGAGAGAGACAGAAAGTGAGTTTGCAAAGGGACAGGAATGAAACGGTTCTGAACATCCTGAAATCGTTTCTTTTATAAAACGCCTTAAACGCAGCTATCTACGTTTGTAGAAAGGACGGATACTTGCAAGCTTGTTGTTGTTGTGCATTGGTTCCGTATGTGTTCAGTTCAGAAAGTCCTTTCCAGTTCCTTGAGAGTATTGCAGGCCTCATCATCTCCTCCGCTAGGTGAGACCCCCCCCCCCCATGGATCTGGGGGAGGTGCGGGTGACGTGTCTTTGTGTGCCGAAGGCAAGAGAGAGAGTAAGAGATGAGGGAAGGTTTATAAACCTGTAGGTCGTTCACGCCCACAGTTGGACCTTGTCCAATCCGGTTGATCTGAGTTTTGGAGGGAAGATTGAAAGTCTTTGTCTCTCAAAATGTTGTTTCGCATGTGGAAGCTGATTGGTTGTTTGGCCACAAAACTTTCAAAAGTTCAATAATACATATAAAGCAAGGAGTTATTAAGATGCCACAAACATTAACATTTAGGGAATAATAAATGCTGCTCATAGACACCAAACATGATCTATGTATCTTCTCGTTTGACTGAGTGATTCTAAACGTGAGTCTTAGCATGCACAATAATTCACCTATTGCGGATTAATGTTTGAGGCCGACATACATAACAGAAACGACAATATAGGAAAAGGTAACACATTGATATGTGTACATTTCTATATAACTGTATGTGGGACTGCATGTCTGAATAAGGAAAGTCTATCTTTCCCTGCATTCCTGTAGGAGTCTTATCTTGATGGTGGGGGGATGAGCTGGATAGTGACCAAAGGTCTGGCTCATAGCACATAGGTGTTAATCATGGGGGAGAAGTCCTTTAAGGAATATAACTAGTTATTTCATGTCTGATGGGCTCCAGGCACTACAGTGTTTTACGGCAAGCACATAAACGCGCAACCTCACATCAGAGCTCCCCCAGAGGAAAGTGAGGATAGTTGTCTCAGCGATAGTGCAGGCAGCGATGAGGAATATGTTCCCAAGCCAGGTGATGAAGAGAGCTGCAGTGAGAGCGACAGGAGCAGCATTGATGAGGAAAATGTTGTCAAGCCAGGTGAATCAGGATTCAAAATTAGCACCAGCACCAGCCAAATGCTGGTTAATTTTTATGTTGGCTGGTGCTAGATTTTAGACTGAAAATGCTGATTTCCTATTGAATGGCTAGTGAATATTTCACCAGTTTATCCATAGATTTTCACATTTCTAAAAGTTAATTTTGACCCCTGTAGGTGATGGTGAGAGCAGTAGCGAGAGCGACATGAGCAGCAGTGAGGAGGAGGTTCAAGACCAAGATGCGGGCAGCGATGGCGAATGTGTTCCTGAGCCAGGGGATGAAGAGAGCAACAGGAGTAGCAGCACCAGTGCCAAAGCTGCAAGAAAGACACAAAAGAGACAAAACAAAGACAAAGTGGCGTGGAAGACGGTGAAACAGACTCAGAGCTCTGCAAAAAAAGTCCCAGTGTGGCAAGGTGCTCTGCCAGACAGTGACACAATCAAACAGCCTGTTGATTATTTCAGACAGTTTTTTGACACTGAACTTTTGGCTCTTATTGTCAATCAGAGCAATCTGTACTGCACACAAGAAAATCCAAACGATGCCTTGAAATTAGATCAGAAAGAATTGGAGCAGTTTATTGGAACTGTTCTGTACATGAGTGTTATCCGCTTACCTCGCTCTAGGATCTATTGGTCTAATGCATGTCGTGTAGGGCAGGTGGCTGATGTGATGCCCCGCGACAGGTGGGACGAAATTAAACATTTCATTCATTTGAATGACAACATGGCACCCAACAACAGTGACAGGCTGTTCAAAATTAGGCCACTAATTGATTCCCTACTCCCAAAATTCCAAGATCTGCCCAAGATCAGATGCTGTCTATTGACGAACAAATGGTGCCATTCAAAGGCAGATCTGTTCTAAAACAGTACATCCCCAAAAAGCCGTACAAATGGGGATACAAAATCTTTGTTTTGCGTGACACAAAAGGCCTGGTGCACTCATTTGATGTTTATGCAGGGAAATCTGATCCTCCACCAGGTTCACAAGACATAGGGGCAAGCGAGAACGTCGTGCTAAAACTTGCACAAGTTATTGAAGGCTCTGTTAACCACCTGCTGTACTTTGATAATTGGTGTTCCTCACTCGATTTGTTTGTAGCTCTTGCAAACAGTGGGATACCAGCCCTTGCCACTGTGCGGCAAAATCGCCTGCGAGGCTGCAGTTTCAGCGAAGACAAAAAGCTCAAAAAGAAGGGAAGAGGTACATTTGAGGAGCAACAGGCTGTTGTTGATCGTGTGGAGGTTAGGGCTGTCAAATGGTTTGACAACAGAGGGATGATTGTTGCCAGCACTTTTGCAAGTGCCCAGCCTGTTTCCTTCATAGAGAGGTGGGACAGAAAGCAAAGGAGGAAAGTGTCTGTGGAATGTCCTAATATCATCACCCTCTATAACAAGTTCATGGGTGGTGTTGATGCACTTGATGCCCTGATCGTCTACTACCGCATCCACATCAGGTCTAAGAAGTACTACCACCGATTCTTCTTTCACTTCGTGGACATGGTGGTTGTCAACGGCTGGTTGCTCTATCGGCGTGATTGTGACAATATGAATGTTCCACGGAAGAAGCAGAAGGACTTGCTGGCTTTCAAGCTTTCCATTGCACAGGCCCTCTGCATGCAAGGCAAAGATCTGTCAGCCAAAAAGAGGGGGCGGCCTTCGTCTGACGTGGAGCGAGAGTTCAAGAAGCAGCAGCGCAGGGGACCAACTAAGGCTATTCCCACACAAGATGTCCGTGCTGATGCTGTGGGTCACTGGCCGCAAATCGACAGTGTGCGGCAACGCTGCAAATTCCGTAAGTGCACGGGCCACACTAGCTTCAAGTGTACAAAATGTGATGTTCACTTGTGCCTAAACAAGAACAAAAACTGCTTCTGTGCATTCCACGAGCGAGAAAAACATTGTTACATTGTTGTGCGTGCATGCCTGAGTGTGTGTATGTATGCGTGCATGTGTGTCCATGTGTGTGGAGGTTAACCCTGGGGCTAACCAAGAGGTGGTTCAAGGCCCCTGCTCCTTAATTAAAGAGTGGAGTAGCATTGTTGTTACATTGTTATAGTACAAAGGACTGCTTATGTGCATTCCCTCTCATTCTTTCAGGTTCAGCAACATACATTTGAAAACTTAATTTACAATTCAAATCAATCTACAATTCAAATTTATGCAATGTTTCCTATAGCCTTAACAGTAACGTTTTTGTATATTGTGTTGGTGACATGAAAGTGGTCATTCTTATTATTGAATACCTGCTGTTGCAGATTTATATAAAAAAGTAAAAAAATGGTGAATAAATAAAACATTGTTTTTTCACTTTTATTTTACTGTGTTATTATCTTATTATTGACCATTATGCCTGCTGTTGCAAATTTGCAGCATACCAAAATTTCTATTTATTTGTTGTGCAAAAGTGAAATTGATAATCTCAACATTATTTACCATCTACTTAAAGGCAAAAACACAGATAAAACATTTTTTATATACAGCTATATAAATCCAGGCATTAAGGGGTTAAGGCTCCCATGAGAATTCACACTGGAGAAAAACCTCACACCTGCTCTCAGTGTGGAAAATGTTTTACACAGAAACAAACCCTTGATGCCCACTTGAGAATTCACACTGGAGAGAAACCTTTTACCTGCCCTCAGTGTGGAAAGAGTTTCAGGCTCAAAGAAAACCTTAGGACTCACATCAGGAGTCACACTGGCGAGAGAACGTTCACATGCAATCAGTGTGGAAAGTGTTTCAGATATAAAGAACACCTTAATAGGCACATTAGGATTCACTCAAGAGACAACCATTTTAAATGCCATCAGTGCAAAAGGAGTTTCACAGATACAAATCTCCTTCCGGATCATGTTAAAATTCCCATCGGAGAAAAGCCTTTCATGTGCCATCACTGTGGAAAGAGTAGCTCAAGAGAAGGAAGCGTCAAGGATCACTTGACAGGGTTTCTTTTTAAGACCTTTTTAATACCACCTTATATGAAATTTAAGACCGAACCTGTAATGGAAATAGATATTATATTACATGCATACATGTAATATTTAATGTGTTTAATGTAAAAAGTAAACACAATTTCATGGCTGTCATAAATTAAATTTATTACTACGATATACAGTGAACTTTTCATATCAGCAGATACTATTCCACACAAAATATCCCCATAAAAGTACCACTAGAAATATCTGATGTAAAAAAAAAAAAATTCTGAAGCAATATTTTCATCAGTGCTCTATTAGCTTTTACATCTTAAATCTGCATATTTGATTTACCTTTATAAAGGCCTTTTTTTTTTTTACTTTTGAAATGTATGCATTACCTTTGAAATTTATTTTATGAATTTATCAATAAATTCTAAATGGCTGTTAGCAGTGAGATTACATAATTTACACTGCAAAATTAAAAGTGAGATTAATGTTTTAAATACATTTATTGATTTATAAATATATACATTAGAAATGTTGGGTGTGGAGGCATACTTTTAAACACACTAAACTACCAGCAGGTGGCGGTAAGTCACTTCATGAGCGAGTTATTTCAACTGATTCGAGCAAAACGCTGAATTATAGCAAAACGTTGCTAGGAGAATGCTTCTGCTAATGTTGCATATTGTCTAATATGTAAGTAACTACTTGACTAACTACTTGTTTATTGAGCTAAAATTAATGTAACATTTGTAATTGTGAGAATTTTCAGCAAAAAGCTCACTTGTTATATTACTGAACTATATCATGTTATAAATAAACTATACATTTCAAATTTTTACCTCAGTGTGTTTCTTTAGAGTGCTGTTACATTCATTTGTTTTAAAGTAAGTCACAAATAGACCAGAAATACACTATCCATTATCAATTTCTGTTTACGTTGAATATATTAAAATATGAATCTTTCTTGCCTTTCGATGCTTCGCTAGTTGTTTTTGTCACTTCAGTTTTAATCAGGCGGTTTGTTCGGTCGGGCAAGTAAAAAAAAAAAACATTTTAAAAGTATTTCGAAGGCTGGCGATCAACTAGCTCGACCTATATTTCTTAATATTATTGATAACATTATATACAGAAAAAGGTCGTTTGACCTGTATTCTGCTACTGCGATTCTGAAGACGCAGTAACTTCCACAGAGGGAGAAAAAAATCTAGTTGTTAGCAACTGGCCTTAGCCAAGCCCTATATTCAGTTTTTTCAAACTAAGTGTCGCTGAACTTGCACTTCCCCATAGCTAAAAAGTTAAATCCATTTTACTTCTGCGGTACAATCCAAGAGAGACTCGCGACAATAACAGAAAGCTGATTGGCTATTGCATGCTGGTCTCATTTGTAGTTTAAATACAGCAAATTATATTTGGAATTGTGAAATAAAGAACTACAACACCACGGAAACAACAAAAAGAGAATTAAAATGAGCATTAGAGGTAGCGTTACATGGACATCGGAAAAATAAGACCTGTGTAAAATTATTTAAGACCTAGAACAGCGAATTTAAGACTTTTTAAGGCCTAAAATTTTGATTTTTAAATTTTAGACTTTTAAAGACTTTTTAAGACCCCGCGGAAACCCTGCTTGAGAACTCACAGTGGAGAGAAAACTTTTACTTGCGAACAGTGTGGAAAGAGTTTCACGACTAAAGGAAACCTTAAGAGTCACAACATAGTTCACACTGGAGAGAAGCCTTACAAGTGTCTTCAGTGTGAGAAGAGTTTTCGTGTCAAAGCAGCATGAAACGTCATTTAAAAACTCATTCTGGGAAGAAACCTCCATTTTCCTTCGAGTGTCAAGGTTTAGAAAATGAAGCAATTTCTACAATTATTTGTGCATTCAATCTGGAAGACATTCAATTGTAGTCAGTGTAATCATAACATTATTTGCCATCACACTTACAGATACATGTGAAAAGTCAAGCAAATGTGCAACCCTGTTTGGGTTCTTTGTTGAAGGGTATGACAAGAAAAAATGCTGTGTGAATTTAAGGCTACGTTCATGCTGCAACTAAATGTGGGCTACATCTGATTGCCATCTTTATGACTCCATCTCTTTTTATTTTCATTTGTGCATTGTACTCTCTGTGGCTATACCTGACCATCCGCTTTGCTGTAGTTTTAAATATTGAACTGTTACAGTAGATTCCCTCAAATTTTGGCAACGAGGTATATCATTCAATTACATAGGCGTAATTGATGTCCCCACCACTTTTTGCCATGGTCGATATTGTCCCCATCATTTTTTGAAACATCTCGCCGCAAGGATTTGTTTTTAAGATCATGCTGAATGTTTACTGCAATGTTTTTTGGTGACAGAATATTTTCTTATGGATCTTTCACAGTCTCTCACACCAGCGCTTCATTCAAAACAAAACACAAATTGTGTCCCTGCTCTGCATTTACCAGTGGTTGCCAACCACAATCCTGGAGGCCCTCAACACTGCATGTTTTCCATGTCTCTTTAATCAGAAACACCTGATTCAGATCATCAGCTCATTAGTAGAGACCCCAAGATCTGAAATGGGTATGTCAGACAAAGGAGAGATGCAAAATGTGCAGTGTTGGGGGGCCACTGTGTTGGGAATGACTGGCAAATACGATTACTGGTTAACATCTCTGAGTTTAATAAGGGGGGAAAATTACTTGTGGGCGGATTAGAACCCAAAATCTCCTACATGTCTAACACAAATTCTTCCACTAGACTGTTTAGGAATACAACTGTTTATTGCATATCTATGCATTTACTTACTGATGTGAAGGAATTCGGTATATAATTATTAGTCAAACTTTTTCCTTGCTGGGAAAAGCAACAATGTAACTGTAAGATTTAGGGATGGCACGGTTCATAAAAAAAAAACGAAGCTTTAAATGTTCACAATAGTGGCTGTATACATATATATATATATACACACACAGGAGAACTTTGGAGGAAAGCCTTTTACCACCCATTTGCAAGAGCACAACATATACAAATAACAATGATTGGGCTACAGATCCAATGTTGTCCAGAATGATTTCTCCTTCAACATAAATGCCAACGTCATCATGTGCTCCAATTTCTCCACACTCCTTGTTGATGACATATACGCCCATGGTGGAATTCTGCAGGTCTCTCTGGATGTCATCTCCTTCAATGTCCTGTATATATGTAGAATATAAGAAAAACATGAATTTATGCAATAGATTTTAATGACCTGAAAATTCTAAATTTCTTTATATTTAAAATATATAATTACACTGGTCAGTAAAACTATTGATTGTTTTTGTCAGTTAAATAAAGGTTCATGTGAATTAACAAACCACAGATTTTTGTTTTTATGGCATTGTGAAAAATATCCAAACTTTTCTGCAAATGGAGCAGAGACACAGAAGTCAGAATGGATTGAGAGATGGACTAACACATTGTTGGTTTTGTTCTTTTAATTGAACAATAAGAAAAATAATGAATAAAGCCTGCCTTATTGTTTCAAGAACAAAAATGATGGTTTAAAATGTTTTAGCCAATTACTGCACATCTCCAGTCCAGACACAGACAAATGTACATCATCCTGTGACAACATCCATGTCGTTTTACTCTGCAGGATTTCATTTCCTCAACATAAAGTTTGTCAGAGTCTGTTAATAATTATTGTATGTCAGAGTTCTTGAATGCACCAGGGTGTGTTTAGAAAATGGTACCTGCTTTGAAAACTGTGCAGCAAATTGTTGATTTTTATACAAATATTCTCAACCTTATGCCTACTTATATGGTTAAAATAAATTTTCTAAAATTGATGCTTTGGAAAATGGTCAGTGGTAATGTTAAAGGAGAACTCTGGTCAATTTTAACATTGAGCTCATTTTTTTGTAAATTTGGAGTGCTGTCAGTACAGAGAACAACGACAGAAATCGGTGTTACCTACACAGTGTTATCCTCTTTTTAAAATTGGCACCCTGTTGACTTCAATGGGGCAAGTTTTAAACCTGCTTTTAGCCTCTTAACATCCTTGATGTGTCATTACAAATGCCCAGCCATGTGAGTGATTCCTTTCGAGTGAACACAGTGAATCTGACTCCAGCAGATGTGAAAGATATGAATAAAAGTGATGTTAATTCAGCCAGCGCACATACCTGTATTTATTTCCTGTTTTCGGGCGAAGTCCACAGTAGTCGATTGTCGAGATCACGCGCGTGATCATAGGTAACTAAACCTATGTGCTTGAACTCGACAATCGACTACTTTGGACCAAAAAACAGGTTCTCTGTACTGACAGCACTCCAAATTTACAAAAAAATGAGCTCAATGTTAACATTGACCGCAGTTCTGCTTTAATGCATTCGTCATCAATGGGCTAAAACATGAAAACACCAGTATGATCCTCTGTAGTGACATGCTTTAGTGGCTAGAGCATTTTTCAAGTTTTGCATTAGTTGATTTAAATAAACAGCAGGCTTCCACACTATAATAGCTCTAGACCCCAAAAGACGACAGCATGTAGACTGTGATAGGACTACAGCTGCCATAGTTTTGGTGTCAACACACTGATTTTGTTATGCATCGGGTTTGTTTTTGTTGAGTGCCCCTTTAAATTCATTTTCTTCTAACTAGTGGGTTAGTGACATTAGGATCTTAAAACATTTTATAATACAAGACAGTACATCAGACTGATAAATACAATTACAATGACTTGCCTTATACTCCCGAATGAGATGTCCATCATCCTCACCAAGGTAGATGCAAAGTGCCTTGAGGACTGCTCCCCTTTTCAGATTGATGTCACTTGTAGCCTGTGTAAAAGGACTACAACTATTAAAATACAATAAATTATAAAAAATGTCTTGAAACTGTAGAATATTTCAAACCTGTGGTAACCTCAAAAATATATACACAATGACTTCATTATACATCCTGTAAATGGACTGCCTTCTTTACCTAAAGAATGTTAGTGTATTGGGACTTAATTTTCATTAAATATCAGGTCTGAATGTGTAGGGCAATAGGGTGACAGTTCAGTCTGCATGGTAGGTGCAAATGTACCAAAAGGTCTCCGTTTTAAAACAAAAATGTAGTAGTGTGGATGTAGCGTTAGGAACCTTGCCCCTTACAAATAATCAAGGCTGGCACTAGACAGGTACATTTCAGGTTTCTCCACAGTGTATATGATATTTTCTACTAAAATGTAAAAACATGTTTACCTCTTGCAAGATCACCAGATGTTTGGCTAGTTTTTGGCCAGAAACACCTCCCTTTTGTCGAAAATAGATGTCAGCTGGGGTAAATGGCTGTCCAACTGAGCCATGAAGGTTGTTTCAAGTGGGACGGTTGTTATGCGCTGGAATTCAGCATTTATCTATTACACACAAAAAAACAACAACAGAAGACAAAGAGCACTGTGATCAGCCATTGGTGTAATGATATTTTGTAGCTATTAAATAGATATATTCAAATTTTCTTATATTAGGTGTACAGTGTGTTCTAGCCAGATGTATTGCTATCAATTAAGGGTAATGGCAGAAGCTTGTTTTTTTTCCCTACCCGCATTCCGCGAAGACCTGCCTCTGATTGGCTAGTGTTCGTTGCATTCGTTGGTTAGGTTTGCGCAAGTGGAGTGACAGGCCTTGAAAATGTCACGGTCGGTCGGAGCCAGTCAGCGGCAGAGTAGGGGCGGGTCTACGGGTGTGAAAAAATACAAACTTTTAAAGAAACGGTAAATTCAGGCACCCAACGTTACCTAGGCCTGCCATTATGATTATGTAGAAACATAAATTCTTGCCATCAGTGCACATTAACCACCTTTTACCAACATGATTTCACAGGTATATTTTGTCCTAATGTTAACACATTGACAATATTGGAAAACATGCTTACAGCCAGTCAGGAATAACGTTAATGTAATGTTAGGCTTGGCCAGTCTAACGTAACGTACAAGCCTAGACAGCAAGGAAGGTGCTGCTACAATTAACGTTAACATTCGTAAAACTGTTTTGCTTTTATTCGGCTTCAACAAACTAATAAGTCAAGACAAACACTGAATTCACCAAGCATTTAACACTTAAGCTAAGTTAACTTACTAACCTTACACAACTCACATGGTTAGCTAAAGTAATTTATATAAAAACACACAAACTTAGCATTAGCTAAACACATTTTTTTTCTATAAAATGTTTAAAAGTGTAAACAGAACCCTGTTTAAGTAACAAATATAACACCAATGATTATATATTGCTTACTTACCGAAAATGCAGAGCTGGATGCAGCATTCAAACTAGTGCATCACGTTCAATCCCCCGCCTTGGCGCCTTCAGAAAAAAAAAAGTGTCTGCACATGCGCAGACCGGACAGTATATGGAAATTAAATGAAACGTATTTTTTTCTAATTACTTTTAATTGAATGAAATTAACTTGTTTTAAACAAGGGCAGAGAATTTGAAAATTAATAATAAAAAATAAGTAGGATTAAATAACACATTAAAATCAGTGAAATTAACCAGATAAAAACATGTAACATTTACAAGGGGTCAGAATCATTTTTTTCAGTGTACAGATAATGCTAAAAATATAGTCAATGCTATCGATTTAGCAGCGGGACTTGGGCCACAGATTGGGTGCTTCGCGCACACAGTTAACCTTGCAGCCAAGAGTGCAATTTCACTAAACCAAGTATCCCGACTAGTGGGGAGGGTTAGGAAGGTGGTTCACTTCTTTCACCGAAGCACAACAGCTGCCCATGTCCTGAAAACCAAACAGGATATGCTGGAATTGCCTGTTCACAAACTAATACACGATGTAACAACTCGTTGGAAGTCCACATATGACATGTTAGAACGTTATGTGGAGCAGCAGGCTGCCATCTATTCTGCCCTGATGGACAAGGATATGAAAAAGAAAGTCAAGGACATTGCCTTGTTAACTGACAGTGAAACAAAACTGGCAGAGGAGCTCATTAATATTCTCAAACCTCTGAAGAATGTAACCACCCTCATGAGCACAGAAACATCCCCCTCAGTTTCAATGATTATCCCACTGCAGAAGATGATACTGAATGTCATCAAGTGCAAAGGACAGTACCACCATCAAAGAAGCTAAGGCAGCCATCACTAAAGACCTTAAAGGCAGATACAGTGACCCTATACTGTTCAAGATTATCTACACAGAGCCACAGCACTGGATCCAAGGTTCAAGTCTCTGCCTTACCTGGAAGAAGCCTGTGTTCAGAAAATCTACGATGATCTCACCACAGACATTATGGACATTGAAAAGCAGGTATTGTGGTTTTCTTTTGTATATCTAAAGTAGGCTTGCATGTAATTTATCATCAATTATCCCAATTATAACTGCTGTTTTCTTTTTTTTTTTTTTTTACACTAAGCCAATCATATTTAATGTTTCTATTCCCCACTGTCCAGTAGAGAATAAATGATTGCTGCCATGAGAGCTATTTGTTGTTATTAACATTTCCAAAATGGCTATTCTGTCATATATTCGTCAGGGTCAACACAGTGAAGCCCAAGCAGCAGGGCCATCAGAGACCTCTCCCCCCCAGAAAAAATCTGCCATGTCAACGGTATTTGCAGATTTTTTTTACAACAGAGGAAAGAAGCACAAAGCCTTTGTCAGACATCATTGGTGAAAAGGTCACCTCATACAAAGCCACAGGGTGCATCTCTGTGGATGAAAACCCACTAGCATGGTGGAAGAGCAATGAGCATAAGTACCCTCACATTGCTAAGTTGGCACAACATAACCTCGCTGTCCCAGGTACATCTGTGCCAAGTGAGCATGTTTTTTCAATAGCAGGGGACATAGTCACTGCAAGTAAGTCTCACCTCTTGCCAGAAAATGTGGACAAACTGATATTCTTGCAGAAGAATATGAAAATAAAGTGAACAGAGGAGTGTTGTTTTTAAAACAGTGCAGTGTGTTTGATTTTTATGCAACACTTTATACTGAGAGCCTGCATTTTTGTTTAATATTATTTAAAATATTACAGTGCCACTTTAGGTTTAGATAAGAACTCTAGTCATACGTTTTCAAATACTGCACTTTAATTTCAAGTGAAAAAATGTATCCTCACTCTCAGGGAATACTGTAGAAGCATCGTTGATACTGTTTTTGTGTTGATCTGGTTGAACTTATGCTTCACTTTTTGTGTATGGCCTTTGCTATTGTTATAGCCTCATAAGCAATTATGTTTAACATATTCTGACTTATCCAAAGTCTGAGCTTTAAGAGTTCTGCTCTTTTTTTTTAAAGGATACCATTTTGTAAGTGTCACACTGAGGTTGGCAGTTTGATAAATGCAAGATATTCTGCCATTCATGTAGATGGCAAATTGGCAATACACATTCTCCTTTTTTTGCCAAATAAATGAAAAGCATGTTGAAATCATCAATGTCTTCCCTCTTGCTGTATCAAAATCTCTATATGGCTGAGATACAACTATTTGAACTATTTTGGAATCTGAGGGTGCAAAAAAAAAATCACAATATTAAGAAAATTGCTTTAAAGTTGTTCAAATAAAGTTCTTAGGAATCCATATTACTAATCAAAAATTAAGTTTTTATATATTTATGGTAGGAAATGTACAAAATATCTTCATGGAACATGATCTTTACTTAATATCTTAATGATTTTTGACATGAAAGAAAAACAGGTAATTTTGACTAGTAATAAAAGTAATAAGATCTTTTATTGCAAAAACTTTTTATTACTTTAATGCTGAATCTGTGGGGTGCAGTCGAGACTGAGTTTCAGTGGCAGGTTTCTAAAACAAGTACAGAAGGATATAAGATGACATGAAACTGCATAACAGAATTTTAACAGACACGTGATGCTACATTTAATGTCATTTTCAAATAGATCACCTTAGTAGTGTGGAATGCACCATTGTAGGCCATAGAGCAGGGTTCCTCAAATCTTACACTGGAGGTCCAATGCGCTGCTGAGTTTAGCTCCAACCCTAATCAAACTCACCTGCCTGTGATTCTCTGATGATCCTGAAGACCTTGATTAGCATGCTCAGGTGTGTTTGATTAGGGTTAGAGCTAAACTCTGCAGGAAAATGGATCTCGTGGGCCAGATTTGATGATCCCTGCCATAGAGCCTCTAAAGATGATGGTCTGTCCACAGGCCTGCATGGAGCATTTCTCAGTTTGAAAAGATCAGACTCATTATTTACTTATATTGTCTGCACCGTTTTCAGGTGTCCTGCATACTACCCCAGGTAAAAAAAAAAGTGCACTAAAACACACTTTATTTAAGTATACTTAGTACACTTTTCAGTAATGTACTAAAAGTGCTCTATTTTCATACACTAATTTTGTACTTATTTTCCAAAAAATAGTATTAAGTATATGTTAAGATAAACTTAATATCATCTAAGTGTACTCAACTGTGCTATTTTGAGACACCATGAAATTGAACTAAAATGTGATTTTAACATACTATATCTGTATTTTAAAAAAATATATTTAGTTACAACTAGAAATACACTTGAACTCTACTTTTAAACTTTTATAAATATATTTATGACTAATTTAAAGTATAATAGTAATATATTAAAAGAATAAAAGAATAATATGTATTTTAAATAATCAACAAGTGTATTTTTTATTAATAAAAATATGTGGGCAATGCCTTATAAATACACTTTGTATACATTTATTAAATATTATTCATGTATTTTAAATAATCAATAAGTTTATTTTTTATGTATAATTAGTATATTTAAAGGTTTATGAAATATGTTTCAATTGTATTATAAGTGGTAACAAAATACATTTTTGGAAATGCTGAGATAGTATGTTAAAAGCACATTTTAGTTCATCTTCATGGTGTCTCAAAATAGCACAGTTGAGTACACTTAGATGATCTTAAGTTTATCTTAAGAAGTACTTAAGAATAACTTTTAGTATATTAAGTACAAAATTAGTGCCTGAAAACAGAGCACTTTAAAGGATAACTTTTGCCAAAATACAACCTGGGCTGTTTTTTTTACTGTAAATGAGACAAACTTATATCTAAAAGCATAATTACGACAAATGAGCCATTTTTGAGATTGACCGTGATTTCGTTTTGTGGTTTTGTGCCCGATGAATGGGAGTACTAAGGGCATCAAAATCAATATTTTTACAACACTAAGAAGGCTCGACACACCATGAAACTTTGCTCAAAGTATCACTTGGGTCTCTACTAGTGATGTGACGTTTGACACCGAAGCTTCGAAGCTTGTATAAAAAAAACGAAACATCTCACAGTGAAGCACTGTACCGGAGCTTGATTCGTTTTGTCCATAACCACGTGACCTGTGACGTCCGAAGCTTCGTTTTCGCACACAAGCACGTGACTGCTTCATATTCTGATTCAAAGAACGCGAACCCCTTGTGCAGGTATCAAGTGTCATTCACTTTTTGTTAACCCTCTAAGCGCCAAAGTCGCAGAATTGCGACAAGATGTCATACCCATTGAAATAGACTGTAGTTCCTAATACGGTGTAATTTCTCATTTGTATTCCTAACCACTAGATGGCAGACATGTAGTACTTCGATTCTAGACCAAAATTACGTCTTGTTCCTGTTCAAAGTATTGGCGGAAATCATAGAGAAAGCGAGCGATCTTCATTGATGCGGAAACAGTACAGTTCATAGTGTAAATAGAGTAAATTGTCAGATTTGTGAGGAGAAAAGCACCAAACGGCTGATAAAAAGTTGTACCGTGAAGATGTGTTGCAAATGTTATTTGCTGATTGTGACTCTAAAGGGGAATATTTGTCTTTTGGAAATGACGATCGGCCGTCTAATAGACGCGCATCTCGCGGTACATCTTTGCGGAGCAGTTGTGCCGCTGTGTAAGACGAGATTGTTCATGAAGCACAAACAAATAAAGCACAAACAAATGTTGCAAATGTTATTTGCCGATTCTCACTCTGAAGGGGAATGTTTGCCTTTTGGAAGTGACGATCGGCCGTCTAATAGACGCGCGTCTCCCGGTACATCTTTGCCTCGCAGTGGTGCCGCCGCGCACCACGAGAAAGTGTTTACAAAGCATAACCAGCGATCATTTCGTCCCTTTGCCCAAAAGGAATGGGGGTGGCAGGGGTGAATATGGTCATAGTGTACACAGGGGTGTAGTAATATTCTAATAATTTAGTAATTTCTTCTGTTTTATTGTTGGTTTCCTCTATTCTCATCCATTTGATCATTTTACTACTGTATAGTAGTGTAATATGTAATATTTTTGTTTTATTGTTGGTGTTCTCTTTTTTGATCATTTGGAATGAGGATAAAAAAATAAAAACATGCAAATAAGTTCAAACATCCATTTATTATATTTTATTTCCTGAATATTACTTGTGAAATGATCACACAGTTGGCTACTGTTCACATGCATTTTATTACTACATCGAATAGTAATATAGTAATAATTTAGTACTTTTTCCTGTTTTATTGTTGGTTTCCTCTTTCTGATTATTTGAAATAAGGATAAAAGACAAAAAAATGAGCAAATAACTTCAAACATCCATTCATTATTTATTATTTCCTGAATATTATTATGAACTGATCAAACAGTTGGCTACTGTTCACATGCATTTTACTATATAGAATAGTAATAATTTAGTACTTTTTCCTGTTATATTGTTGGTATCCTCTTTTCTGATAATTTGGAATGAGGATAAAAGACAAAAAATGTGCAAATAAGTTCAAACATCCATTCAATATCTGTTATTTCCAGAGTATTACTGATGAACTAATCAAACATTAGGCTACTGTTCACGTGCATTTTACTATATAGTATAGTAATATAGTAATAATTGAGTAATTTTTCCTGTTTTATTGTTGGTTTTCTCTTTTCTGAACATTTGTAATGTGGATAAAAAGACAAAAAACTAAAAAACATCAATTCAATATCTACTATTTCCTGAATATTATGAATTTCAATAATGCCGCCCCCATGATGACGTCATAATATGCAAATTAGATGAGAATATTTACACCCCACATCAACTTTTGGTGATGCCCAACATTTTTCTAATTTACAGTAGATCTCTATCTTTAAGCCCTTTCAAGCCACAAGCTTTTGAAATCTTGATGTCAAAATCCAGCATTTTTCAAAAAAAACCCTGGCGCCTAAAGGGTTAAGAATAAATCATAATACGAATAAATATGTACATGTGTAGTTTTGTGCATATTCATTTTGTAGTTATCCTTGCTTCACAAGCTCTTCTAATTAACACTAATATTAGTCAAAATTATTCTTAATTTACTGTGAACATATGCCTACATGAACCATGCTTATACTTGTATAATTTTTATTAAAACGTTTATTTACAAATCAATTCGAGTAAAATTACTGTTTTTCTGACATAGCACAAATAGATGTGTTTAATGAAACTGTCCAAAATCGCTTTAAGATCTGGGACGCGAAAGCAACTTTTCCCACCTTTGTCCACAAGATGTCATTAGTGTGCAACATGTTGAAAAGCTTCGAGTAACGAACCTTTTTACGATACAGTTGAGGGGAAAGCCTCAGTGCTTCGGAAAGCTTCATTTTCCCATCACTAGTCTCTACACATGAACTCCAGCATTGAGAACATTGTTTGTGTACAAAGAGTTTACTAAAAAGAAAGTTTTTGAACAACTCACTTTCAGTGTTTGAGTTTCCGCTCGCGGCCGTCTTGTCAGGCAAGAAGTGTCGATCTCCGAATGCGAGGATGGATAGCTCCTAAAGCATATTTCCATATAAATGCACGGCTAAGTGATGTTTTCTGAACAAATTTAGGGAGGAGCTCGCTCAGATAATTAACACGGCTGGTTCACCATCAGCAATCATTCCCCTTATCCAATCAACCCAGGAAATCCCTATAAATATCACAACATTCCTACCTTCACTATCTCTTGTTTCATCAACACTTTGGCACATCCAACCACCGAGAACATGTCCGAGATCACCTTTTATCCAGAGGATAACGCTTTTTAAGCGGCACGAGATCCCGTAGCAACCCTAGCCGCAACTCAAGCCACCACCGCCCCGCAGGATCCTACAACCGAGCCCGCGGCTGCACCACGGGGCCGCAGGCCTTCTCGCCACGCCATCACCGGCACCTTCCCCGGCGTCTTCCGACGCCTCAGCCTTCTCATCCGCTCCAGCAACAGCGAAATGGACCGTGGCAGGTCTGCGGGAAGCACTCGCCAGCCCCAGCGCAAACATCCCGCGCCGATCTACCAAAGCGAACGCCAGCCCGCCGCTCACGGCTTCGATCACAACCCAGCAGCTTCTTCAAGCCGCCGCGGTAGCGTGAGTTTACCGCCGCAGTCTGCAAAAGTCCCATTCACAGCCCATGCCTCAGCACACTCCCCTTTCCTTCCCATGGCCGGCAGCGCCGCCATCCAAAACCAACGCGAACAAACATCCCTCCACTTATTGCGCAAGACCCAGCGCCCGCCATTCCCCCCCCCCCCCTCTTTCGTCCATTACAGGGATAAGCCTTTTTCACAAAAATCGGAAATTACGTCAACGCAGGGTAAAGTCAGTTCCGCTACAGGTCTGCGCCTATTATATTAATATGCTCTTGTCTCAAATAATGCTTCTTACCTTTTCTGTTTTGTCTGCTTTCCAAGTTGTCGTTATAATTTCAACAAAGAAACAACAATTTACTTGTTTGTAATTTATATGGGCACTCAGACCGCTACTTATCAATATAATAAGCTCAACATAGCGCCAGCTCCAGTTTCTGTTTTCTATCTCCGGTATATTTAAGCGTATTTTCTCAATTTACTCAGTAATTTCCCTCGAATCACTACATGATGGTAAATTATGACAGCATTTGACAGCATTTATATCCAAATGCACATTTCCCCAAGAATAAATTAAATGATTCTGAGTCCGGATGATGCATAAACTCAATACAACAACGTAATCCAGATCCAAAAGGAATAAAGCCATTAATCGGAGTCATCTCTTGTTTAGTGAAGAGTCATAATGCACAGCCAGCACCAAATAGACAAAATGGCAAAACTCAAAACCGTGCTGTATTATAAGTGCTAACAGACATAATTAAATAAAGTATTTGTGATGACCAGAAGCTGACACAAAGTTTTTGAAGAAATGTTTGCTATTTTTTAGAGCAAACACCGGTATATATCGTAGTATCATAGTATCTATTTTGTAAAAATAGACTTTGATTCCCGAACTTACGCTTGTTAAGTACGGCCGCTGCTGTCACCGAAAAAACTCTTACCCTGCGAGCGCCAATCCGGAAGTCAGAAACACGGAAGTGTGAAAAAGGCTAATTACGTCTAGCGTGATTTCGAATCATTTTTACCGACTCGGATCTTTGTGGCTCGTTCAGCAAATGAACGAATCCTTTTTCGAGTCATTTCATTCATTCGTTGATTTTACAAAAACTAAAGTCACTGTGCTTGGCTGGCCAAAGTCAACATTGCCTCTACCCTAAAGTCATGCCCATCCACCAAGATTTTCGTCACCTATTCAGTGTCTGCTGGCAGAATAATATTACTTCACTGCGTCACTTCGGCTGCAGAAGCAGCCCTTAATTTTTCAACATGTTATCAGAGGCAATTTGCTGGATCCTTTCCAACAATCATGACATACAGTTTCCGGTTCATATCCTAAACGACTTTCTGATCATCTTGCCCCCCGACTCCTCCCCAGCCGCACATTTTTGACTACCCAAAAGCCTTTCAGCAGACCCAAAGAGAGAATCGATAGAACGATTCTGGGGACTTCCTCACTCTTAACTAATCCAACCGTTCCAAGCGCAAGCTTTTAGGCCATTTAAATTTCACAATGCACATCATCCCTCAAGGCCGCCCCCCTTCATCTTCCATCTACCCTTTCTCACATCCTCCGCCCACGCCCTAGAGAACCAAATATCTCTAACCGACCCATGCCGCAACTAACTCAGTCTGTGGATATCCTTCCTTAAACAATGGAACGGATAATCCTTATATAAAAACCTGATTTCTTCCCCAACTGTTATCCAACCGCTTACAGATGTCACCCCCTCCATCGGTTTCGGAGGTGTTTTCCAAGACCGCTGGTTCGCATCCACATAACCCTATCATCCTCAGCACTATTTTGAGCTATACCCTTCAGTCATTGCAGCTTCCCTACAGGGTAAAGAATGGCCCGTCACTAGCATCCTTGTCTATTGCGACAACGAAGCTACCGTGCACCGCGTCAACAAAGGCCGCTCCCATTCCCCCACTCTAATGCCTTTTGGATTTCGGCTTGCGACCATTCATTATGAGTCTAGAAATCAATAGTTAACTCTCTTCTGCTTTTTCCTTCCAGAAATTCAAATCCTTGGCGCCGGAGGCGGACCCACTCCTGACCCCAGTACCTCCCTATTCAGAGCTGATATTCCCATAAACCACCCCCTGAGACCCCTCCTCGAAGCTTCCCTCAATTCCATTCTCCAAGCCGTTTCCCCCAGAACCCTCCAGTCCTACCTAACAGCGTGGAGACGTTTCAAAACATTTCACGCGGCTTACAAGCTATCGTTCCCCGACTTCTCCTTGCTAGCTATCACCTCCTTCATCTCCTATCTTAACGCCATCAAAAACCTCCAAGTCAGCTCCATTAAAGGATACCTTAGCGGCATTCAATTCTTCCATAATCTTCTATACGGCTCACCTTCCACCCAAAATTCCAATCCCCAGACAGCCCTACTTATTAAAGGTATACAAAAAACCCACCCCACCCGCCCAGACACCCGCCAACCTATAACACTGAAAATACTATCAAAGTGCATTTCCACCCTCCGAAAGGGTTATCAATCCATCCACATCGCCCGCACGCTAGACGCCATGTTATCCTGGCTTTTTCGGCTTCCTCAGATGCTCTGAGCTCGCCATCACATCTAGCTTCAACCCAGCCATCCACCCAACCATTTCCGACCTAGCAGTACTAGGCTGTGAAGCTATTTCCTATTTCATTAAACAGAGCAAAACAGACCAATCCAAGAGAGGCCACTTCATTTACATCTTCAAACCTCCAGTCGCCCATCCAACCTTTCCAAACCCTCCGAGCTTTTCTCCAGATCATGAAATCTAAATCAAAAAACCCATCTGACCCCCTCTTTACAGACGACTCCAATCGTTCTGTCACCCGTTTCTGGTTTCAGAAACACCTTAAGTCTGTATTACTCTTATCCGGCATCCCAGCCGACAACTTCTCCAGCCATTCCTTTCGAATTGGCGCAGCAACAACAGCAGCCCAAAAAAGGCCTCTCCCAGCAGCAAATCCAAACACTCGGTCGCTGGTCATCAGAAGCTTTCAAGAGCTACATCCGATCATACCGCTCCCACATCAAAGAAGCCCACCAAACACTGCTAAGCTAAAGCAATCATCCCAGTCCAGTCCATCCCCTACTCACCCCCACTATTTCGTACCCCGCAACACAAGCCCGCTTCCGCAGAAGCCTCTAGCCCATCCCCCCCCCCCCCCCCCCCGTCCCAGCCCTTAGCCCCCCCCTCCCCATCCCAGCTCCTTAGCCCCCCTCCCTTCCCCATCCCGGCTCCTTAGCCCCCCCTTTCCGCCCACCTCGCCCACCCCTTTTTTCCCCCCATCCCAGCTCCTTAGCCCCCCCCCTTCCCCATCCCTGCTCCTTAGCCCCCTTTCCCCCCACCTCGCCCACCCCTTTCCGCCCATCCCAGCTCCTTAGCCCCCTTTTCTCCCTCCTACTGCCGCAGCAGCGTTCACTCCCGCTAGAGCCCATATTCACAACCCTTCCTTGCTGAAAGAGAACCAGCTTCCGCAGAAGCTCCTAAACCCCTTTCTCTGCCGCAGCAGAGCCCGCTTCCACAGAAGCATCTCCCCTGCACCACAGTGCCAGCTCCCGCAGGAGCCTCACCCCCTTCTCTGCCGCAGCAGAGCCCGCTTCCGCAGAAGCATCTTCTCAGCACCACAGTGCCAGCTCCCACAGGAGCCCTAGCCCCCCTTCCCCCGCCCACCCATCCCTTTTTCCCCACTGCCGCAGCAGCGTTCCCTTCCGAAGGGAACTCTCACTGCGTCCTCTAGAGGGCGCTTTTGGGGAACGCTGCAGCGTGCCTCGAGTCTGAAGAATGCATAGAAAAACTACATGAAATGGCCGGCGCCAGCGTATGACGTCACCGCGGCGCGTCAGTCGCTGCCGTTGCGTCACTACCGGGCGACCATAACATAAAGAGGCGCCCGTGCAACACAATACATCTTCGCTGTCTTCAGCTTTCCCGGTTTGGATGTGCATGGGAAGAAACGGTAAGAATCCTTTCTTTGAACTACTATCATGGCAAGCACTAGCAAGTCGTTTAAACGGTGTGTTCATCCGTGTCCGCGTTATTTGACACCTGATGACACACATGATCTTTGCGATATTCTGTTTGGGCTAAGAGCACACACGCGATGTCCTTGAGGGGGCATTGTGTATACATTATGAGCGCTTCTCTATGAAGAAGCTCCGGTCTCGTCTGTCTCTCTTTCTGAGGAAAGATGAGCGTCCACTTGCCCCTTGCGGTTCGGGTCCTGCCGTTGCCGAGGCACGGAGGAAACTGAGCTCGTGGGGCTCGCAAGTGGAACTGGCTGACGATCTTGAGAGGGGTCTCTCTCTCTCGCCAGCCGGAGACGACGACAGGCTCCTAGCTGATGATGGTGCGTTATCGCTGACGTCATCAGATCCAGGAGCAAGTGCTCTTTTGGGTTCCACCCAAGAAGAGCAGGAAATGCTAGAGATGGATTAAGACGCTGAGGCTGAATCCTCTCTACCTTCCTGCCCTGCATACGAAGAGCTGCCAGAGGTTATGGACCGCACCACGGCCAGGCTTGTCCTGCTGTGGAAGCGGGCTAGAAAGATAGCGCCGCGGGGTCGCCTTGACGAGCGATATCTTTTCAGGCCATAACCATCCAGCTCTGGTGAGTCTCCCATTCCTTCCCGATCTTCATACTGAAATCGAGAGGGTCTGGAAAAAGCCGTACGCGGCGCGCATTCATAGTTCGTCCATTGCGAGCTATGCTAGTATCGAGGGTTTGCGCGACCACGGCTATGAGAGGACGCCCCTTGTGGAAGAGATGCTATCTCTCCACAGGGCGGGCTTTCTCTCTCAAGACTCCCTCTCTGCCTTCTCCGGCCCTGCTGAACGGCAGAGCGTATGCAGCAGCAGGTCAGGCGGTGGGTGCACTGCACACCATGGCAGTGCTCCAAGCCTACCCAGCCGATCTGCTGAAAAATCCTTTATCCCTCGAAGGTCCAGGTCTCAGCCCGAACACCACAGGGGTCCTGCTCCGCCTCCTTCTGAGGAACGGAGGTAGGTGCAGAAGGCTAGTGTTGCATCCCGCGCTCCTCCCCCGCCTGCGAGCAGGTCTAGGAGGCGACGCGGATCGAGAGGTGACAGACAGGATTTCAGGGAAGTCATCCAAGCGAGACAAAATTCTCGCAGGGGTCAGAGTAATACCTCTCCTTCCCTCGGTCCAGTCGGGTCGCCATATTAATTCCCCTGTCTCCATTTAAGCTTCCTGCACTCCCCGGACCCATGATGTCCTTTGGGGGTTCTACCTGTATAGAACCCTAATTTTCGGACGGTCTGGAATCAGGCGGTCTCTGAAAAAAAAAAAAAAAACCCGCCTCTTTCTATGAAACAGGATGCTTTTAAATGGGTGAGTATGATCCATTTTTTACGTGAAGGAACTTCATACTGTCTCAGACCTGTGTATGTTTTTCTCTATTCACAGAAGAAATACGACGAGTCTACGGCAGACGCCCCCTCTGATCCTATGGATTAAGGTTACGGCAGTGTTTGCCCTCTCCACTCCACAGGCTGTGCGGTAAACCAACCCTTACAGCATATATTACACATAGGACCTCTGTCCTCTTCAAGGTAAGCTCCCTAAGTTTTTCTTAGGTTTGCCCTTGGTATGTTTATGCTGTCCTTTGCAGGCCTAGTGTAGACTTATGTCCTGTTGAGACAGGAGCATAACTCCCTAGTTACGCCCCCCTTATGGCTGGATAGGCGTGTTGCCTGCAGGGTTTGGGTTGCGTGTTGTGTTTTTCCCTCAGAAAAGGAATGTGGAAACATCTCAACGGAGCACCCCTCCCTTCCGGTTGTATGGTGGTGTCCGTCTACACAACACTCGTTCCAGCACAATCGGGCTTCCCCCTTCAGTGGTTAAACGAGCAAAAGGAAATTTTTCCTTTC